>NW_007052065.1:134823-232163 GCF_000164805.1 Carlito syrichta | reverse complement strand
CCCCCTCCCTCCCTCCCTCTCTCTCTCTCTCTTTTTTAATAGAATCTCACTCTGTCACCCAGATGGTAGCGCAGTGTCACAATCACAGCTCACTGCAATCTCATATTCCTGGGTTCAAGCAATTCTCTAGTAATTTTTTTTCCAGTAAAGACAGTCTCTCTATGTTGTCCAGGCTAGTGTCAAAGTCGTGGCCTCAAGGGATCCTCCCAAAGCCACTGGGATTACGGCGTGTTTCTTTCTTTTGTATCACTGATGCTGTTAAGCACAACTGAATAATCCTAACTCATGTAGTACCTTAGAGCAATAACTCTCAAGCTTCACTGCACATTAGAGTCATCAGGGAGCTTTGAGAAAGCCTAAGAACCAGGATATACCCAATACTATTCCATCAAGTCTCTGGAGCTGGGACCCAAGCACCTGCATTAAAAAAAAAAAACTCCCAGGAGATTCTCATGTGTAGCCAAGTGTGAAAGGCAGTGGGTTAGAGATGTGCTTCTTAAACTTTAAGGTGCCAAGGAATCGGCTGGGGATCTGGTTAAAGTGCAGATTCATGTTCAGTGGGTGTGGGGTAGGCCTGGGGCTCTGCATTTTTAATACACTTCCTAGCAGCACTGACGCTGCTATTCCATCGGTCACACCTGGAGCAACAAGGGGTCAGAACACTGAGTGAGGTCTTTGCTAAGAATCGCTACCATCACCATGACCATGACCACAACCACGACCATGTCCATGACCACAGCCATGACCGTGACCATGACCATGACCACGGCCGTCTTCTCTTTTCCTTCTGTCTCCTTTCCCTTCCTCTGTTCTTCCCTGTAGACCGCTACCACCTCCACTCATTACGCAGCTGCCATGTGCTAGGCACTAGGCTCAGGTTTCATATGTCTGATCTCTAATCTTGCTGACAGCTCTGCAAGGTAACACATCTTCTGAGCCCAAGAAGAATTCAGATTCATCTGAGGACATCCGACGAAGCCTGGGAGTTTATGAGTCCCTGGGCATCTATTTGCATAGCTGATTTGCATGAAGGCTTTGAGCTTTTGGGTTTTTGTGCTTTGGACTCAGGGAAAAAGGAAACTGTATGCTCAAGAGGGGCTGGACAGAGGGGCTGGAGGAAGACAAAGACATTGTGGTGTCTGGTCCTTGACCCAACCCAAGGCTCTCGGTCTGACCTCTTGGGACCTCAGGTATTCTCCCGGGTTGGTGCTGATCATGATTTAGCTTCAGTGCCTTAAAGCCCAGAGAAAACCTGCTGCTCTCCCAGCTCCTGGAGGATTTGGGTGGCTTTGTTTGTTTAGCTCAGGAAACCAGAGAGAGACAGCTGAGGCAGACATCTTTTGGGATCGTTGCCCAGCCTATACTGCACAGCCATCTGTGAAGAGTGTCCCTGCCCCAGCAGTAGGCTTCTGGAGCCATGCTTGTTTCTGTGATTCTGCTTCTTTTTGGCTGCAGTTGATTGGCCAAGATTGGTCACTTAGCCCACGGGCAGCAAGATCAATGGCTTGGCTGAGTCAGTCAGTGTCTCCTGAGAAAATGGAAGGAAGACACAGAGTTTCTTGTTAGTCAGAGTAAAGCCCACAGGTTATGTGGGGGCTGGGCAGCCATCTTTGGCCCATGGGCACAGAAACATAAAAGTTGAACCTCCAGAAGGAGAAGGTTCACAGAGAGAAGCAGATGTGAGACACTTAGTGGCCATGGAGAGGAGTCAGTAGTTGCCTTGCTTTCCAATCCCTGTCCAGCTGTACCACAGGGCCCCGGTGTCTCACCTCTCTGTAGCTCCACACTGCTTGTGGCAGACAAACTCTGGTGTCTGCCTCCCCGCCAAGATCTGCACTTCTTGGTGCTCAGGCTTTTGTATAATCCTTGCCCCCTTTCATACGGGTGGGAAGTGTGACTTTCCTCCAACCTATGGAATTTGTCAAGAGGGATGGGCTGTCACTTTCATGATCATGTTCTGTTACATAGGACTCCATTGTATATAATGCCACTGGCAAGGAGAGTTGAGGGCAGCCTCTGAGAGCAGCAAAAAAGTAGGAGCCCTGAGTCCTGCGGACGCAAGGAGGTGAATTCTGCCAACAACCCACGTGAGCCTGTGAATAGATTCTTCCCCAGGGAAGTACCCTCCCAGGTGAGAAGCCAACCTGGACAGGACATCGGTGGTAGCTTTGTGAAACCCTAAGAGGAGGCCCCAAGTAAGCCATGCCTGGACTCCTCACCACAGGAGCTGTGAGATGATGAATGTGTGTCATCTAAAGCCGGCATGTCTGTGGTAATTTACTACACAACGGAAAACTAATATACTGCTGCTCCTCATCAGTTTCTTTGGCATAGGTACGTTTCTGTGACTTGCATCCTGTAGACTCTTGGCTGAGACAAGCACACAGAGCCTGGTCCAGCATTCTCCCGGAGGAGCTGCCCGGCCAGAAGGGCACTGAAGGCGGCTTGAGCCAGCACAGCTGCCACCTGTGGTGGAAGGCTGATGGAGAGGAACAGCAGCTGGTGAGCCTGGACTCCTTGGAACTCATTGGGGACTCCCAGAAATATTTGGGGTAAGGAAGGAAGCAGACTGGTGTGGACAGGTGAGGCCTACTAAGCCAATAGAATGGGGGCATGTGATTTCATTTGTACTTATTACCCTGTATGGAGTTCACTGTAAATTTGTGTCTTGCATCAAATTTAGGACATTCGGGGCCATTATTTCTTCAAATATCTTTTCTGCCCTTTCAGTCTCTTCTCTACTTCTGAGACTCCAATTGAATGTATACTAGAAATTTCTGTTGTCCCACATGTCCCCGCTTGTCTTTTCTCTTGATGTTTTTTCCTCTTTTCTTCAGATTAGATTACTTCTATTGATCTATCTTCAAGTTTACTGACTTTTTTCTTCTGTTATCTCAATTCCTCTGTTAAGCCCATCCAGTGAATTTTTGTTTCAGATATTTTATTTTTCAGTTCTACATTTTCTGTTTGAGTCTTTCTTATAGTTTTCTATTTCTCTGCTGAGATTTCTAATTTTTCATTTGTTATGAGCATTTTTTAAAACATCATTGTGTGTGGATATTGTGATGATTAATGTTATGTGTCAATCTGACTGGGCTAAGGGATGCCTAGATATCTGGTAACACATTATTTCTGGGCATGTCTGTGAGGGTGTTTCTGAAAGAGATTAGCATTTGAATCAGGAGACTGAGTAAAGAAGATCAGCCTCATCAATGTGGGTGGGCATTATCAAATCTGGCAAGGTCCCAATAGAACAAAAAGTCATCATAAAACTTTCAGAAGGAAAGGAGAATGTTTTGTGGACCTTTATTTTTGCGTGTGGCAGTTTTAAGTTATTAGTTTTTGAAATCAATGCTTTTTAATGGAAATAACTTGACCAAAAATCTGTCACAGAATTTTGAGACCCACTAAAACAAAGTTTGATGAGAGAAAAAGAAACGAAGGGTGAATTTGTGCTCTTGAAGTTGGGATATCCATCTTCTCTTGTCCTCAGACATTGATGCTGTTGGGTCTTGGCCCTTCAGACTGAGTTACAAATCAGCTTTCCTAGTTCTCCACCTTACAGACAGCAGCTCATGGGACTTCTCAGCCATCATTATCACACAATACAATCACTACAATAAATATCTATCGACTGAACGATAGAGCTATCTCTCTATTAATCCGCCCACACATACCTATACATACTCTATTGGTTCTGTTTCTCTGGAGAATTCTGCCCAATACAGTTATAGTAACTGTCTTAACATCCTTGTTAGCTAATTCCAACATCTGGATGGTGTCAGTCAGTTTCTATTATTGAGAATGCATCCATTTAAAAAAAATGTTTGTACACGGAGTAATTTTGGATAGCATCTTAAGCATTATAAATGTTTTATTGTGGAGACTCTGGATTCCTCTAGCGAGTCCTGAATTTTTGGTTTCAGCAGGCAATTGGTCGGACTCAAAATGCACACCCTGTCGCTCATGGACCTTGTTAAAATGTGGCAGCTCAAATATCAGTTCAGTTCTTTTATCCTTAGCTGAGCTACTTTGAGCCTGCCTTCATATATGTGACTTAGAGGCCAGAAAGACATCTGGGCAAAGTTTATGCACAACATTTGAGCTCCTTTTCTCTTGTTTTCTTCTTTCATGGATTCTCCTTTTCACTTTTCAGGGGTTGTGGTTGCCCCAAACTCTCTGACTCTTCAAGTCAGAAGGAGTCCAGTGTGTTTCTATCAGCCTGCATGATATTACTCACCGAAGACTATCTTCAGGCTAAAACAGTTTTTTTAAAAAAGTGATGATGAGAGATCCCATCCACTACCATTTCCTTCTTTCAATGATTAAACCTCTCTAAAATTTCTCTGCTTTCGGTTGCTTCCCAATGACATCACCTAGTTGATTTTTATATTTAGTTTAGAGTTTATAATTGCTATCTGCAGGAATGACAGTATGATGGGGGTTTAGCCAGTCTCAGGAGGAGCATCTGTGATTACATGTGTGCTTACTGAATGCTGAACCTGAGGACATATGGGATATAAAAATATTACTGAGTCCTTTTTACAGATGAGAAAACTGAGCTCTCATAGGTTCATCTGGCTTAAAACACCCCTACGCCTTTCTATCCAAGTCCACTTGAGTGAGGCAGAAATAAGATATTGTCTACTCTGTTCAGACTGGGGAGCAAATGACAAGGAAAGAAGGAAGGGAGGTGAGTTGTCAAATGTGCAAGGCTAAAGTACCAGGCCTTTGAGTCAAGGAGTTAATATCATGCTCTAAAGCCCTGTGCATGATGTGTTCAAGGGTGTCTCAAGATTTCTTGGTTTCTTTCTTTTTTTGATTCCTTGTAACAATTCCTTGCTTCCCAGCTGTGCTAAGAGGATATTTGTCTGGTGAAAAGCAGAACTTTAGCAGAGCCTCATGACTATCCCTGATAGAATCAGAGACCAAGAAAAGTCAAAAGACCTCTGAGATGATCTCTCCCAGCCCCTTCATTTTAAACCGAGCCCCACAAAACCGAGCCCCAGAAAAGTGAAATGATTTGTCCAATATGGCCTAGCTATTTAGCGGCCGAGCTACTTGCAGTGTTCAAATTTTCTAAACTTCCCATCCAATGTTTCTTCTGCCAAACAAGCATAATTCTTTTACACACATGTGGAGTTCTCTCTCTATATATATCTGTCTCTGTCTGTCTGTCTCTCTCTCTCTCTCCCTCTCCCTCTCCATCTCTATCTTTCTCTGCTTGCCCATACACTATCACCAAATGTCAACACTCATGACTCCATTGGCCTCTGATGGCATGGAGGGGAGGGCACCTATTCAGTGGAGTTGTAGTTCTCAATCATTTTTAAAATTCCACAATACTTGCAAAACATGACACATACACACACATACCCAAGAAAACCACAGTTAACACCATCTCATCCAAGACCTGATGTTGATAGATTCCAGATGTGGTATGTACTTCTATGGCCCATACCCCTCCCCCACAACCCCCTACAGCACCCACCATAGATGCGAAAGGCATACTCGATCTTCAGGCTGGGGCAGGCCTGCTCACTGAACACCGATGCCATGCTCAGCACATCCTCGAAGGAGAACACATTGTTGTGGGAGAACACTTTGCAGATGCGGTCTCTGAAAGGGTTGACCTGTGGGTGGGAGGAAGAGGAGGGAAGGGGTCCATCAGGGTCAGTTTGTGTCTCCCGAGCCTCTCTCATCTGTCCCAAGCACTGTGTCTTGGGTTTGAGGAGACAGCAATAACTGCATCTTAAATATTAGAGTAGACGCTGGCTTGATGAGCCAGGACCCTGGGCATGATGGGGGTAGTGGGGACAGGAGAGATCCTGCTTGATGTCACTCTCTTCTTTACCATCTCCTCTGCATACACACTCCAAAGGTTCAGTTTTTGATTGTGTTATTCTGTTTACAGTTATTAATTTTTACTCCATTGTATGTAGAAAACTTAAGAAAGACAGAAAAGCATAAGGAATAGGGTAAGAATCATCTGTAATTCACTCCTCAGAGTTAGCCATGATCAACATATTGATGCAGAAGTCAGAGAGCCCTGGGCTTGAGGTCTGTCTGGCTTCACCATCTACTAGTGAGTGAGCTTAGTTTAGACAAACTACATAATCTCCCAGAGCCTAAGATTTCTCATCTACAAGATTGGGCAGGATAATTATATCTACCTGATAGGATTGTCTTGAGGATTCAACAAGATAGGCTTAAAGTTGCATGATCATAGCTCACCAGAGCCTTGACTTCCCAGGCTCAGGAGATCCTCAGCCTCCCTAGCAACTGGGACTACAGGTGTGCACCACCACGTCTGGCTAATTTTTTGATTTTTTTAAGCAGATGAAGTCTCGTTATGTTGCCTAGGCTGGTCTCAAACTCCTGGGCTTAAGCAATTCTTCCATCTTGGCCTCCAAAATTGCTGAGATTACAAGCATGAGTCACTGTGCCTGACCTCAATTTTCATTTTTAAACAAAACTATTTCTCAAATTAGGTCCCCAAATGGGCAAGAGTCACGTGATTTTCAACACCCTGGTTCCCCTACCCTGGGCCTGGCCAGCACCACATGAGGCACAGGAGTCCCTCTGCATTGGCCCTCATGGTCCTGGGCTTTTGGCACTCCAACAGCTTCCCTTCCAGCCCAGGTGCAGCTTGCTGGTTCTGTCTTGCTGCTCTCCCTCCAGACCCCAGGAATAAGCAGGTGGAGTGAGCTTTGGGGTGCAGGGGGTGGGCATATCTCATGAGGTTCAGTGGGGAACTGTACAGAACTAACTTGGCAATCTTTAAAAGTAGCAAGTTCGACGAGGCTCGGTGGCTCAGCCTGTAATCCCAACACTTTGGGAGGTCGAAGCCAGTGGATTGCCTGAGTTAGCAGGTTTGAGACAAAATTAAAATCCCAGCAGGTGATTTTGTGGATTTTATCAAACTGATTTTAACGTTTATATGGAGGCTAAGAGAGGTGGCTCACACCTATAATCCCAAGACTTTGGGATGCAGAGGTAAGAGGATTGCCTGAGCCCAAGGGCTCAAGGCCAGTCAGGGTAACTTGGCGAGACTACCTCTCTACAATAAATAAAAAATTAGCCGGTATGGTAGCGCATGCCTGTAGTTCTGGCTACTTGGCAGGCTGAGGTGGAAGGATCACCAGAGCCCAGCAGGTCGATGCAGGGGTGACCATGAGTGTGCCACTGCACTCCAGCCTGGGTGACAGAGTGAGACTACAACTAAAAAAAAAGTAGTAAGTTCATATTTGGCACCCTCCTCCTGCCACTTTCTGGGCCCCCAATTCATTCCCACCTCCTAGGACCTCTTTCCCTCAACTGCTCGGGGGTCTGGCCCTTGCCTGCTCTAGGCCCCAGCCCTTGCCTGCTTTAGGCCCCAGATCCTATCAGAGCCCAACCCTGACACCTTCCTCACCCCAACCAAAGTTCTTTTTCCTTATATGCAACTCAATAAGAAAGCTATCTGATCCCGTAAATTCACATGGCAGACATGAATGGCCAATGGTTCCTCAATCTTCCAAGTATCAAATTTGTTGAAGCAAACCTCAAGTTGATTGTTCTAGTTCCCTTTTTACAGATAAGATATCTTTTCACAGCCCCAGGCTTCATACAAAAGGGTTAGTCCAGTCTTTACAAAAGGACTCTATCCCCATCACCTCTTTCATAGGGATTTGAACCCCAGCCCCAGCCCCTAGGAGTCCATATCCCTGTCTAACTCTTCTTTGGGCTGCTCTTAGCTAACTGGTTCTGATTTCTCCATTTTTGGCCCATGAAAATTTATCTTTCTTTTTAAAACTCAATTACATATGCAAATGTATTGTTTTATTGTATTTGTATTCCTATGTATTTGAGGTGGGAGAGGGAACATTCTATGTCACCTCAGGAGGCCACAGCATTCTCAAACTTTAGTGAGTACATGAGTTACCTGGGGTCCTTGTTAAAAACATAAATTCATGTTTAGCAGGTGGAAAGTTTCAGGTATGCAAGAGCAATGAGCTCTAGAGACCTACTTTGTAACATTGTATCTTTTGTTCACAATACTGTACTGTGCACTAAACACGTGCTAAGAGGGCAGATCTTAGGTTAAGCATTCTTACCACAATTTTTAAAAATGCAAAAAAGTTTACCACACCGTGGTACATGGAATACACTATGTAAAGTCACACACACACACACACACACACACACACACACACACGTGTGCGTGCGTGCACGCACGGCCACACACAAAACTCTAAGCACTTACTCTCAGAAATCCTGTTTTAGAAGGTCTGGTGCAGTGTTATAGTGTCTCCCCAAAATTCATATGTTAAGTCATAATCCCTAGTAACTCAGAACTTGACCTTATTTGGAAATAGAGTTGTTGTAGATGTAATTAGCTAGATTTAAGGTGAAGTCATATGGAGTAGGCAAGCCCCTAGTCTACTGTGACTGGTGTCCCTGTAAAAAGGTAACTTTAGACACAGACACATTCACAGAAAGCACCATGTGAAGATAAAAGCAGAGATCAGGGTGGCACATCTACAAGTCAAGGAACACCAAAGATTGCCAGAAAACCACCAGAAGCTAGGAGAGAGACCTGGAACATATTCTCTCTCACAGCTCTCAGAAGGAATCAATTCTGCCCATACCTTGATCACTGACTTCTACCCATCAGAAACATGATGCTGTTGAAGGCACTTTGTGCTACTTTGTTATGGCCACTTTGGCAAACTAACACACCATGAAATCTGCACTGAAAATAAGATCTTCAAGTGACAGGGTTTATTAAATATATTAATATATATTTTATTGTTATGAATATACTATTATTAGTATATAATTATATATTGTTATATATTATTATAAATGTATATTCCTATACGTATAATAATATGCTATATATTTATCTGTTAATTTACTATATTACTATATCATATTATATATGATATATAATATTCTTTATATATAATTATTTTTACATGTAATGATAGTCTCTCATATATATGTTCCAGGAGTGTCCCAGGAGAATCCAAGCTGCCCTTCCAGAACCTCCAAACAAGCATCTGCTCTGTTTGGTTCCTGCATTGTTTCACCTGAACATGCACAGAAATGCTTGTTGACTGCTTCACATTAATACAGACAATGGTTATCTATGTGTTCCAGGGCACACATATCTAGCTAAGTGTCTTTACAGATTATATTACCAAATTTTAACTACATTAACTCTTACGAATGGATATGTGTTGGGATCAGGGAGGGCCGTGGACCCCGAGACCACTAGGATGCATTTGGGAGCTGTTGACCCAAGGAACTCTGCTGACCTAAGCTGAAGGCTCTGTGACTGTGACAGGCATGGCTAACTCTAGAAACTCATTGTTCCTGTTTCCCATGAACTGAGGTTTCGGCTTAAGTATTAGATATAATTCAAGCTCAGGTCACATTTGGGAGCCTTCTATACGGTACAAGCTTCTTTATAAGATTTAAAAGTATATTTGTAGAATTAGTATATACATATGGAGAGCTGTTTTCAGCTTTAGATGGTATAGATGATTATCTAGAGTTACCAGAAATGGCCCAGCACAAACTTTGGACTGGGGCACATTCCTAAGGGCCCAGCATGTACTTTGGACTGGGCTGCATTCTTTTAAATCGGTTTTAGCTACAGTTAGTGTAGGGTTTTTCTACTTATTATAGAAATTGAATTTATTTTACTCATAGAAAATATTGTAGAATAGGTCATGCTAACGTCAGGGAATTATGTCAGTTCAAGCATGATCAAACATGATATTTTGAGGTTTAATAAGAATACAGTTAACTTTAGAAATTTCATTGTCCCCATTTTCTACTACTGTGGTTTTGGCCTTAGTACAATTTACAGTTTATATTTGGGTTTTATTTTTAGAAGCTTTATTGCTGATGATCAGCTTTATATATTAGGATTAGGAATTGGAAACTTTTATAGAAATTAAGATAGATATATAGGATTTTAGAATAGCCATTTTGTTAAGAGATTGTAATCAATTGTTCCTAGAAATGGCCCAGCATGATCTTTGGACTGGGCCACATTCTTTAGGAACTGGTTTGAGCTATAATTAAGAGTTTCTATAGTGTAGGTAGAATTAGCACAGAATAGAACGGTATTAGGATTTAAGTTAGTCATTAGGTGTTGTGTATGCATAAACTTTAGAAGTTATTGATTATTAGAATATTATGATGTTAGAATTATTGTATTGCTTTTGAGGAACATTAACCAAGCATAAGGAACAGTGAGATAATTTTGGGATTGTCCTTCCTCATGCTTGGGAAAACGCCTGGTGGGTGTGGGACACCCCTCATCCACCTGACTTTGTGTTCATGTAAAAGTCTTGTGATTTAATTGGGATTGTCCTTCCTCATGCTTGAGGAAACACCTGGTGAGTGGGGGATGCCCCTCATCGACCTGGCTTTGTGTTCACGTGAAAGTCTTGTGATCTAACCCGTGAAAATTTAAGATAAAAAGCTTACGATTTGTCCCATTAAACGGCTTCTGCACTAAACAGAGTCCAGTCTCTTTCTTTCTCCCCCCTTTCTTTCTTTCTCTTTATATATATCCCTCCATCTTTCTTTCTTTTAATATCTTTCCCTCCAGTTTAATCGCTGACGCCATCTTTCCTACCAGGGACCCCCAATATCTGCAGGGGACTGGCCCCCTGCAGATATGTGCCTTAACAAGATTCCTGCAAGGACACTGCCACTGAAGATAATGCTTATAATGCAAATACAAGTGAACAACAAGAAAATGTCAGAGCTGAAAGCTCTCCTACTTCTCTATGAAGTAGAAACCATGCGAATCCAGACAGACGTGACGAGACGTCCTTGCGTCAATTCTCTCTTGCTGTGCTCAGACAGCAAGACAGGTCAACATGTTTCCCATCTCAGCACATATCCCAGCAGGGATGAGATACCAATCTTCCTTTCCCTGGGGTCCTCTCTACTTACTCAGCTTTGCTAGTAGTGATGGAAGGCAGGTGGTTGCAGGACACCAACACACGCTGCCTTAGACACATGTCACGTGACTCTTATCTATTCATGGGTGTGTGTGTGCGCGCGCGTGCACGTGTGCACACGTGCACACAATCCTAGTCTTGTAGAGATTGGAAATGGAAGGTTGGCGTGGCAGGTGGTGGTAGCAAGGATAGTACATACAATCCAACATGGTGACACATTGGAAGATGCAGAGAAATATTGCTGAAGACGTAGAGAAGTAATTTCACACTGTAGAAGCTTTGCTAAATAAATAGTTAAATGATTGGCCGGGCTCCGTGACTCAGCCTGAAATCCCAGCACTTGGGAGGCCGAAGCGAGTGGATTGTCTGAGCCTACGGGTTTGAGACCTACCTGGGCAACTTGTCAAGACCATATCTCTACAATAAATAAAAAATTAGCTGGGCATGGTAGCACATGCCTGTAGTTCCAGCTACTTAGAAGGCTGAGGTGGAAGGATCGCCGGAGCCCAGCAGGTCAATGCTAGGGTGGCCTTGAGCATGCCACTGCACTCCAGCCTAGGTGACAGGAGTGAGACTCTAACTCAAAAAAAAAAAAAATTTTAAGTGGTTAAAGAATAGATGCTTCTAATGTGGCTTTCCTAGATTCCATTTCAATAATGAAATACAGGAAGAATCATATTTCTATTAGTCACTAAAGGAAAAAGAGATAGTTTACTGCTTACAGTAAATTACTTATTTAATTTTTTAAAAACACCACTGATGGGGAAAATTGAGTGTACTCACTGATAGAGTGGCCACTCCATGATAAAAAACCATGCTGGGGGATGATGCAGGGATGGCGACACATGTGAAACAACTTCCCTGCAGAATTTCCTGTAGGCTACAACAGTCAGGAAGGTAAATCCGGAAGGACCTAATGTACTGCAAGATGCATTGAAAAGAGCTTAAAATACAGTGAAACTTCTACAATGATTTGTAGTCAGAAGGAAAGTGACTAAGAAAACCTTCTGAATTGCAAGGTTTGCTGGTTATCACTTGGAAGAGTTCTTTAAAAAGCCGTCCAACTTAAAGATGAGTTATACGTTTTTGTTGCACAAGAAGACACATGTTCCAAACTTGCTGACCTTTTCATGATGACAAGTGGCTATCAGCAGTTTGCTGTCTAGCAGATAACCACCCAAAAAGGAACTCAAATTCATCAAACTTTTCAAGGTAAAGGTGACTCTTTAACAGTATTGCTTTTCTCATGAAACTCAAGTTTTGAAGAAAATAGTTTGAAAATGAGATTTTTATTAAAAAACATAGATGTGATGTCACCTATAAAAATGCTT
Organism: Carlito syrichta; assembly: GCF_000164805.1. Taxonomy (NCBI): domain Eukaryota; kingdom Metazoa; phylum Chordata; class Mammalia; order Primates; family Tarsiidae; genus Carlito; species Carlito syrichta. The sequence goes on along the minus strand of NW_007052065.1, from coordinate 219,865 downwards.
ACATCTATATACCTGCAAATATAAAAACAGATTTTTTTCCTAACCTGTTTGAAAATTGTCCAGATAAAGAATGTCAGTGGATTTTGAGTTTATTTGTTAAAAACATGAAAATGCAATACTTTCCACTTAGCTGGTGAGAGCCACTGACTGACATAAGAGAAGACGGACAATTACTAGTTTAATATCAATAAAAAACCTCTAATTGGTGGATGGGGTTGAAAATGAGTACTGTGATTTAACACATGCAGCCCATGATACATTTCTGCTCGTTGGATCAGTTATGACAGCTCTTTAAAAAGAAACTAAACTAGAACCAGACCTCTGAATGACTCTATCTCAATTTTAAAACAAGATTCCAAAGAGTAATGAAGCACATCCAACCACACTGCTTTCCCTTACAATGTTGTTATGAGTTATATGGAAACACCAACATAGTGCGAAGAAGAAATGTGGCTGCATAGAATGAAAGAGGGCCTCCAGAGAGCTGAACACATGGAGGTTCCTGAAGGGTGGTAGTGCCCAAGGAGAGCATGGAAGCTTCGAGCCCCTGCCCCATACCTTGACCTATGTGTCTCTTCACCTTATTGTATTTTTTACAATATCTTTTCTTGTAATCGTATTTATAATATTCTTTATAATAAACCAATACATGAAAAAAAATTAAAGGAATTTGTTTTTAAAATTTTTATATAATTCTCAGCTTGCCCCTGAACATATTTTATTTGGCATACTTATATCATGTAGTATGGTAGTAAATGTATATAGTTTATAAGTGAATGTACACTTCTTTTTCTTGCTGGGGATGCATGATCAAAAATAGCTGGAGGTTGGATGCGGTGGCTCATGGCTGTAATCCCAGCACTTGGGAGGCCAAAGCTGGGCTTGAGCCCAGGAGTTTGAGACCAGCCTGGGCAACAGTGAGACCTCGTCTCCACAAAAAATAAAAGTTAGCTGAGTATGGTGGCATGCACCTGCAGTTCCAGCTACTCGGGAGGCTGACTGGGAGGATCTCTTGAGCCCAAGAGTTGGAGGCTGCAGTGAACTGTGATTGTCCCATTGTACTCCAGCTGAGCAACAGAGCCAAATCCCAATCAAGAAAAAAATAAAAAATAAAAAATAAATAAAAGGCTGAAGGTCTGTGATCTGGGCTAACCCTTATCTCATGGATGTGGAAATGAGGCCCTGGGAGAGGAGAGGAACTTGCCCAAGGTCACTTAGCCCGTGGGTAGGAGAGCCAGCCTAAGACCTGGGTCTCCTAAGCCTGCCCTGCCCCGTCTTCCCTAAGGTGCCTGGTGCCGAAGTAGCATCCAAGACCAAGCAGTGACCATTCGAATGTGGAAAGTCTTGGAAATGAGTCCCTATAAACATTTTAACTTTAATAAAAACATTTTTTTGGGGGCCACAAAGTACAAAAACCAAACCTAGATTGAAGTTAAAAAAGCGGCCCTTGGCCTATGAGAACTTGGTGGCTGGAAGGTGAGACACACTGGCAGAGGCAGCAGGAGTGAACGCTGTAGAAGGAAGGAGCCAGGAGAAGGTGAAGCCCATGCAGAGCCATCAGGTTTGGCAATGGTGTGGAGCAGGGGGCATAGTTCCTGAGAGAACAGCAGGGCTGATGTCAGGCTGAAGGGTGACAGCCAGGTCACCAGAGCTGTGCCTGGGGTTTGGGGGCCCACAGGCGGCTGGCACAGTTCTCTGTGAGACATGGTGAGCACCGGCATGAAGAGTGTCCCAGGTCTGTCTCTGGTTTCCTTTCCCCCCAGATTTCCTGGCTTATCACTTCCCAGAGGGATGTCCCAGAGCAGGCGTCCCCAGTGACTAGATATCACTTAGGGGCACCAATAGTGCTGTGAGGTGAGTTTCTAAGGGCCCAGGTGATGCAGCCTCCATGACCCTCCCTGCTCTCCACCCTGAGCTACAGGCCAGCTCAGTCTGTGTCCTTGAGTCTGATCTAGCCTAGCCCCAGGAAAACAGTAGAACAGCCTAGAAGGGGCAGCTGAGCGAGCAAGATTCATTAGTGATCACAGGTCCAGTTTACTAGATTCCAGATTTTTGATGCTACAACTCTAGCAATCTGAAATCTGGACCAACACATTTTGGGATGAGAATTATAGTCTACATTAAATTTCACACTCATTTAGAAGACTTCAATTCTCCAGAGGAGGAAGGAAGTGACATTTGACAAAGCAATGCCTCCATTTCAAGAATAACATGTAGCCCAGTTTGAAGGTGTTCTGAACAAGGGGAATATAAACATGTCAGTGTAGAAATTTATACAGGTAACTCAGTAGTGCAATGTCCAAATATCCATGATAAAACTAAAGAAGATGAAAATAAACCCCAAATGCTGCAAGGTTTTTTTTATTCTTCAGAAATAGAAACTACGGTTTGTTGACAATAAAAAGATTGCAATCCCTGCCAAAAAAACTAAAAGTTTTTTAAAAAAGATGTTCTTAAAGTTATTGAACAAGAGATTTGATTTGCAGATGAAAGTCAGAGGAAAAATATTTGGACTTAGCTTAAAAATATCTCCTCACCATTTCCCCAACTAGCGCCTAGTCAAAAAGAGCTTTTTACAGTTGCTGGAAAAAATTCACACAAAAATACGCTAGTGACTCAATAGTGATGTCATTGATGCACTTCGATTTTTAATCTCATTTTTTAAAAAAAGATTAAACAATATTTCATTTACAGTCCTCATTGCTAATTAAATTTTCTTAATTTCTAGTGCTTGCTATTTTCAAATAATACTTTATTTCTGTTCATTGTATCTTCTACCAATTCATATTAAAATGATATGATTAATGTTTATGTTTTTAAACAGACGTACAGAACTTGTCAAGGAAAGGAATAGATGGAAGTGTCTACTAGGAATAGTATAGAAGAGGCCAGTTTTTTCCTTGGTCTTGAATAGAGACCTCAATTTACCTGGAACAAACTTTCATGGCATGAAAGTCCCCTTGTGGTTGTACCAAGTTGGGTAGGCAAACTCTGTGTCCTGGGAGAAAGGTATAACAGTCGTTTGTGATTTAGTGCCTTAAAAAACTTCCCTCAGCTAGACCATATTTATGGATTAGAAGGCTCAATATTATTAAAGTTGTTTCTTCCCAAATTGATTCATAGAGTTAATGCAGTTGTAGTTAAAGTCTCCAAGATGAGCTGTTTTGTGGAAATTGACAAGCTAATTTTAAACTTTTTATGGAAATTCAAGGGTCAAGAAGAGTCAAGTTAGAATTCTTTAGGATTCTAAGTCAATCCTAAAGAAGAAGAACAAGGCGAAAAAACTTTTACTACTAGATGTCAAAATCTATGCCAAAGTTTTAGTAATTAATACAGTGTGGTATTAGGTGCAAGGTCAAACAGATCAATGCCATAATAGATATTCCAGAAACCAACCCACACATATGTGGTCTCCTGGTTTATGCCAGAGATGGCAGAGCAATGCAATGAGGGAAAGGAGGGTCTTTTCAATAAGTGGTGTTGGGTTTAGTGGATATTCACATGGGGAAAAAATTAATTTTGATTCCTACCTCACATCATACACAAAAATCAATTCCAGATTGATCACAGTTCTAATGTATAGGACTAATAATAAAGCATTAGAAAAATACCACAGAGAATGTCTTCATGACCTTGGGGCAAAGACTATTTAAAAATATAGGAAAGCACTAACCATAGGGGAAAACTTCATAAATTGAAGTATGTTAAAATTTAAAAATTCAAAAGACATCATTAAGAGAATGAAAAGGCCAGCCACAACAATCAATAGGTACTTCAACAGGTGACTAGATAAACTGTGGCACATCCATACAATGGAATACTACTCAGAAATAAAAAGGAAAAACCATTGACTGACTGATCAACAATGGTCAACAACAGGTTGGTTTATTCTTCAGTGTATTTGGCTAAATAAAAGAAGTCAAATTCAAAAGCCTACATATTATGTGAGTCCATTCTGGAAAATGCAAGACTAGAGAGATTGAAAACCGATCTGTAGTTGCCAGCGACTGGGGGAAGGGGGATGAGTTGACTACAAAAGGGCCCAGAGGACATCTTTAGGGTGATGGAACTGATGTTGTTTGGTGCTACTGTAGAGGTTCAGCCATGCCTCGATTCATTCCTGAAAAACCCTAGAATTCTATCCCATAAAGAGTAAACTTCCCTGGATGCAAATAAAAAGCAACAATGGGATGCTAGAGAACTCAAGATAAAATGCAGATTGTAGCCGGGCTCGGTGGCTCAGCCTGTAATCCTACGCCTTTGGGAGGCTGAGGTGAGTGGATTGCCTGAGCTCGCGGGTTCGAGACCCACCTGGGCAGCGAGACCTCATCTCTACAATAAATTAAGAAATCAGCCAGGCGTGGTAGCTCATGCCTGTAATTCCGGCTACTTGAAAGGCTGAGGCGGAAGGATCGCTCGAGCCCAGCAGGTCAAGGCTGCGGTGGCCGGGAGCGGCCACTGCACTCCAGTCTGGGCGACAGAGTGAGACTCCAACTCAAAATAAATAAATAAATAAATAAAATGCAGATTGTGACAAACAAAATGAATCGCATTACAAACATGTGACAAAGCCTCATGAAAGGGGTAGAAAAATAGGAAGTGACCAAGTAACTTTGAAACATAGTGTTTGATCTGGTACTGGAATCTAAAAATAAAAGGAATACTTAACAAACACTGTATTCTTGGAGGTAAACTTGTTTCTTACTAGGTTATGGATTAACAATTCTGAGCTATGTGTATGCTAGGGTGGAACAAATAGGTAAATAAATAACACACAATAAGTCACACATAGGATAAAATAAGTTACAAAGAAGCAAAGGGGAAGGCCTGATGTGGTACTGTTTTAATCAGAGACATCAGTATAAACTCATGGGTGTTTTGCATACAAATAGATATAAAATAAACATTGATGTGTGGTATGCAGGAGTTAGTACACATACCAATATTTTCTAGCTCTATCTACCAAGTAACTTTACAGTGGAGAAACCTGGAAACACCACATAACCAAATGAGCAAGGTCATTATCACCAGTAAAGGTTGTATTGATATCATGTATCCTTTTTTTTTTTTGAGTTGGAGTCTCACTGTCACCCAGACTGGAGTGTAGTGGCCGCTCCCAGCCACCACAGCCTTGACCTGCTGGGCTCCGGTGATCCTTCCGCCTCAGCCTTCCAAGTAGCTGGAACTACAGGCACATGCTACCACAACCGGCTACTTTTTTTTATTTATTGTAGAGATGAGGTCTTGCCTGCCCAGGTGGGTCTCGAACCCACAGGCTCAGGCAATCCACTCACCTCAGCCTCCCAAAGGCGCGGGATTACAGGCTGAGCCACCGAGCCTGGCTGATATCATGTATCCTTAATATGATGTGACAAAAAGGGTACTTTGTCTCTGTGGTCTTCTTTGTAAAAATTCATTACCCCAATCTAATCATGAGAAAACCTCTGAAAGACCCAAATTGAGAGATGTTCTACAAAAACACCTGGCCAGTGCTGTCCAAAAATGTCATGCAAAACAAGGCTAAGAAACTATCACAGATCAGAGGAGACTAAAGACACATGATGATCAACTGCCATGTGAGACTCTAGAGGATATTCCGAAACAAAGGACACTAGTGGAAAAACTGGTGAAATCCAGACAAAGTTTGTAATTGAGTTAACAGTGTTGCACCAATTTTTGTTTCTTGGTTTTGATAAACATACCATGGTTATGTAAATATTCACATCAGGGAAAGCTGGATGAAAGGTATACAGTACCTGCCTTACTCAATCTTAAAAGCAAACCTTGACAGGATCAAATCATTTCAGTGACAAATTGGCATCCAAGAATAAAACTCAACAACATTTAAATGAGAACAACAAAATTAAACACCTAATGATATAAACTTGAGAATGTTCAGCATTCAATAAAAAAGTGCCAGTCATGCAAGAAAGTAGGAAAATAAGACCCACAACCAGTAGAAAAATCAGTTAATGGAAGCAGACCCATAAATGATGCAAATGTTATAGCAGACCCAAATATCAAAGCAACTATTATAACTATACCACCTGTGGTCAAGAAGGTGGAAGAAAGCATGCTGGTGATGCTATAAGCCTACACATACAAGAAGTTCAACAGATGCTAAGCAGAAGAATCTTGAAGAAAATCACACCAAGTCACAGCATCATCAAATGGCTAAAAAAGGAGTAACAAAGAGAAAAATCTTCTTCCTGAAGAGAAACACACACACACAATCAAAAATAAAAATGAAACTAGATTTCTTGTCAGAAACTAGCAAGCCAGAAGCCAATGGAGCAATATTTTAACTCTCTGAAAGAAAAGAAAAAAAGATTCTTATTCTATTATTTTATACCCAGCAAAAGTATCTTTCAAATTTGAAAGCAAAAGACATTATTTTTCTCCTAGTGAAACAAAAGCAGTAGACCAGAGTTACAGAAAGTATTAAAGAAAGCCCTTTAGACAGAAGGAAAATACCAGAAGTAAATTTGCATCTACACAAATAAATGAAGGACATTAGAAATGGTAAAATTAATATAAGAGACTTTCCCCCTCATTTTAAATGTTTTTCAAACAGACAAATCCATAATTATAGATGGAGATTTCTACTCTGCCAAAAATGGAAAGAATGAGTAGATCCTCTAGAAATCATCCAGGATATAAAAGACTTAAAAAGACAATCAACCAACTGGACCAAGTTGGCATTTTATCGAACACCTAGCCAACATAGCAGAGCACACATTTTTTTCTAAGAGGATTTGGAACATTTATCAAGATAGATCTTACTCAAAGTTAGAAAGCAAATCGCAATAAATTTATATGTTCTTTGGGCATAACAAAATAAAATTAGAAATTATTAATGGAAAGATATACTGAAAACCCTCAAGGTCAAAGAAATCATGAGAAATTAGTAATTATTTTGAACAAAATGAAAACGAAAACACCACAGATCAAAATTTGTGGTAGTCTGTGAAAGCAGTGTACAGGGAAATTAACAACATTAAACACTTACAGCAGAAAAGAAGAAAGGTCTTAGATGTTTATTTAAATGAACAAAGATCATTTGCCCCTTGGTGGGAGTGGGTCACTGAAGGAAATGGTCTATCAGTTGGTGGATGGTGGAATCTATTCCAACCCTGTGCTCCTGGGCTACTTTGCAACCTGGAAAGTAATTGCCTCTGAAGGAAATGGAAGAGCTCGTCATCAGGAAGCCATAGGTAGATGGGATTGCTGGACTTACCTAAGAACAAGTGAGTGGATGCCCCTATGTAGAAGTCTCCTCCTCTTCAGTCCCATTGGTCAGCAGTAATTTCTGGTTCTGGGTCTGAACCAGGAATTGCCTGTCACCACTACAGTAGCTCTTCCAGAAGGTGGCAGTGTTGGGTCAGCATCATTCAGTCAGTTCACAAACCCAACATAAGTGAGCCCCTACTGTGTGCAAGGCATTGGGTTAGACTTGCAGGTAGGTGGCAAGATAGATATTATTACTCCATTTTACAAAGAGAGGAAACTCAAGTCCAAAGAAGGGAAGCGACTTGCCAAATGACAGTCAGGACTCAAACTCCTAATTCAATTCGTTTCTTGCAGTGCTACTCTTGGATCCATCAGGTATTTATTTCTTGTTTTTTCCCAAGAAAATTTCTCAAAATCACATTCCTACCTCCACAGAGAAAGTAGGATTTGGGGCATCACTGGGTTCCACGCCCATGTCAGCTGGCAGTTCCTCCAGCAACAAGTGGGGCAGGGGGCAAAGGCTGTGGCTCACTTAGCTGGGGATGAAGAAACAAAGCTCGCTATCTGAACTTCAAGTCTCTTGCAGCAGATGTGTTAGAGTGAATTACTGGGCACCAAGCACTGTGCTAGGTCTTGGCTCCTCCTCCTCCCCTCCAAATGATGCAGACGCCATCTTGGCCCTCCAGGAGCCTCAGCCTGGGCACTTACAAAAGTCTCTTCAGAAACGAACAGCACAGGGAAAGTGTCTACATCCAGTTTAAGCAAAGGCGATGACAAGAGCTAGGACATGCTAGAGTGGCTGGGAGGTAGAGTGGACAAAGGGCCCGGAAAGAGAAATCAGGAAGAAGACAGAGAGGAGAGCAGGAGCTGAGGCTGACCAGGAAAGGAGGAAGCTGTGATGGGATTCAGGGAGAAGCTATGGCAGGGATGGGGGAGTGAGGATGGGAAAAAAGACCAGGCTGTGGGACTCCCCTCTCCCTCCTGTGCCCCTCCAGCTGATTCCTCACCTTCTGGGCTGTCGGGGTTTCACCAGGATGAATTAAAATGTTAAGTAGGAGAGGATGGTAGCAGGGCTTAACTTGGACCCTGAAACCCCTTGAAGGTCCAAATGATCCTCACCCTAGAGAGAACCCTGAGATGTTCATTGCAGGAGAGTTGGGGGCAGGGAGCATGGAGGTAAGAAACTCACTGAAGTGGGTATACTCCTGTTGGCCCCCAGAGGCGTCTTTCCCACCAGTTGTTTATAAGAGACAGTCTCTGTGTTTTAGATGTTCAACCTTCCTCAAGTCTAAAAACAGACAGGCCCGTATGGGAGCTGTCTCCTAGTGACAGATGGGCTGGCAGGGACAGGCTGAGGATGTGTCCTGCCGGCAGCTGGAGGCAGATCGCTAATGGAACAAATAGAAAAGAAAGGCAGTAAAAATGTTAAATATCATTAAACAGCCATGAGACCATGTGGCCAGAGCCGGGCTCAGACCCGCCAAACCAGTCTCTCCCTGGATTCCAGGCCAACAGGTACTTGCTACTTTCCTGAAGAACCTTCTGGAAAAGCCACCTGCCCTCTGCTAGGTGGAGCTTAGGGTCTAATGGGCCTAAGCCTTTGGGGGGCCACTTAGAGACCTGGATTGTGATGTGGGAGGTTTGGGGTAGGGAGTGGAGCAAGCAGAGACTCTGGCATCAGACTGACTAAAAAATTAGTATCATAGCTTCCTGAATAATAACTTCTTATTTGATGTCTACAAGATTTTGCTATCTTGCAGCTTTTGACCAGGTTTACACAATCTCAATATTTTAATAGTGCAATATGCATAAGCAAGAAAGAAAAGGAAAAAAGAAGAAAAAAGGGAACCAAGAAGTCAGTTGTCTCCTCATTTGTTTGGGAGCATCGATCACGGGTGGAACAAAACTTACCTGTATTACAGATAAATGTCTATTCACATTTGTACATTCCCATTTTTAATAGCTTGAGATCAACTCTACAACATATTATAGCACATTAAACAGCATTTAAGTTCCTAGGTAACAACAAAAACAAGCTGTGTGAGCTTCGGTAGATAGTGGAGCCTCTCCCTTCCCCCATCTGTAAAATGAGCCGAGTCTTAACTTTGCTCATAGGGTTTTGTGGTGATCGAGTAAGACCATATTTTCACCTGGCACTGGCAGGGCCCCAATAAAAGTTAGCTACTGTGAGTAACCCCCACCCCGATACACCCGTCTTCCATCAGCATCACCAGCACCTCTGGCTCTGGGAGAGCTGTCCATTTTTAAGCTCCCAAGCAAAGCTGTTACCTGGCCCAACATCTTGCCAGGGGCTCACCTGCCTGGTGACGGGCTAGCAGAAGTGTGTGTTCTGGCTTCCAAGGGTCAGCTGCTGACTTTGGCCAGAGGCATGGCTGGCTAGCCAGGCTGATGCAGATGTCAAGTCCATGTGAAATCTCTGGGGGACTCAGAGGAGAGCAGCTTGTGGAGACGGGGGTGGAAAGGACTAGCATGTTGCGTGCCTACCAATGTGTCGCCTTATTCTGTCGCTGAGGAGAATCACAGAGACACCAACACATTGGCCATGTGTCTGACTCTCATGGGGTGCTTTAAAACTGGAATTCGGACTCCTCCCCACACAGCCTTTCTGAGTCAGCACTCTAGGGGCAGGGCCCAAGAATGTGTATCTTAATAAGTTGCTTGGGTGACTTTTATGTGGACAGTCCTTACACTACATTAAATGACCTGGTCAAACTTACAGGGCTACTAATGGCAGAGGCACAACACCAAATGTGGTGGGGTTGACTCTACAGACTGCCCTTGGCCTTACCAGGACATGGCCTGCCACCCAGCAAGGGCAGAGACGGGATAGGGGATGTGGGGAGAAGTGGCATGGAGCACAGACAACTCCCAGTTCCACCCCAAAGCAGACAGCCTGGAAACATAGACACCAAGCCTCTTTGCCCTCCCTGCCCCCCATCTAATGGGCACCAGGCCCTGCAGGGTTGGACGATGGTACATCACCCTTACCCCACGAGGTCACCCTCATCTCACGGCTCCCTCTTTTTGCTCTCTGATTGTTCAGAGTCAATCCCACCCGTGACAAACTGTCTCTCTGACAAGCATGTCCTTTAACTGGTTTTCCTCTTCCAATTTCTGCCAGATTTATTTAGGAAATGTTTCCATTGACTGCCTTAGTCCTTCTGACAGAAACCACTTCTCCCAGAGCCCCAAAGAAAGCACTCGTTAAATGAATGACTCTCTAGTTCAATTCGATAGCTATGTGTTTTATTGAATTACTAAGATAATGGGAAAAATAGATTGCTATTGACACTCTATAAAAGCAACTGGTGTCTGGGGAAGGTGGGTCCTGTGAGTGGGAAGATCCCTGAGTTCTGGTGAGGCCTGGGTGGAGAGAGGAGTGGGTGCCCAGCAGAGGGAGAATAGGGCGCCTAGAGGCTCCCCCTGATAGAGGCTGAGGAGGGTAGAGGGAAGAGGGGAAGGATGGTGGATGGAAGTACTCCAAGATGGAGCCCTTCCCAAGACCCCACACTCTTTCTCTCCAACCTTCAGTGGTGCCAAACAAAATTCACACAGTGCTTGATGTGAGTGAAATTTGTGTAGATGTCAGTGAAGAGGCTGAGAGTTCTGTTTAGGGAAATATGAAGCAAAGCAGACATGCAGGAGATGGAAGCAGAAGAACAAAAGGAAGATGTTATATGAGCCCCTTTTCCTTATAGAACGCCCCTTCCCCCAACAAAAGGAAAGAAAAATGGGGGAGGATGGGGACACTCACGGGCCATAGAGTTGGAACAAAATCGGTTCACAGCTATTTCAATTCAATATTTCAGAGCAGGAAGGTCCCAAGCACATGAAGACCCCAGGACTATTGCAGCAAGACTGTTTTCTCTACTTTCTTTCTTTTCTTTTCTTTTTTTTTTTTTTGTGAGCTAGGGTCTTATTGTCACCAAGGATGATGTGCAGTGGCATGATCACAGCTTACTGCAGCCTCAACTTCCTGGGCTCAGGCAATTCTCCCATCTCAGCATCCCAAGTAGCTGGATTGCATGCATGCACCACCACGTCTAGCTATTTTTTTGGAATCTTTTTGTAAAGACAAGGTCTCGCTATGTTGTCCAGGCTGGTCTTGAACTCTTGGGTGCTAGCAATCCTCCCACCTTGACCTCCCAAAGTGCTGAGATTACAGGCATGAGCCACAGTGCCCAGCTTTGTTTTCTCTACTTTAACGTTGTTGTACTGTGAGTAGCATCTACTCATGTGGCTCAGGCTGGGAACTTAAATGTTTTCCTGTGAAAAATACAAACAAAGTTCCAAACAACCAATATAAAAACCCCTTAAACACAATCTGTACCTGTCCTTTACAAGCAATCAGTGCAAAGCAAGAGGCTGTAACCAGTGTGATGAAGTCAGCCACCCAAGGCCAGACCAGGCACCAGATGCTGAGAAGACTGCCTGGAACATGAGCTCGTCTGCTTCTCGTGGGAGCAGGCTGGGTTCTGCTTTGAGTGGCAGGGCTGTGTGGTGCCCCATGACCCTCCTGGTTCCGGCCTGTTTACAAGCAGCCTTCCTGTTTGTAAGCCATCGGAGGTTCTCAGATGCTGTCGGGGGCTGCTTTGCAGCTGTTTGGGGACACCCACCCCAGGGCACCCTGGGAACCATGTTCTCCTGTGAACTCTGTAGGCTATAGACCTTTGTATCAAGACAATAATTTCTCTTTTATCAGCACATCTAAGCAACAACAATTGATCTATTTTTCCACTCACTTTGAATCAATTGATACAAGAATGGACTCACACCATAGCCCTCTCTCACCAATAGCTGCCTCTTGTTCTCTCTGTCTCTGTCTTTCTCTTTCTCTCTCTCTCTCTGATGATCACTGACTCTTAAACAGAAAGTCCAAACCTAAGCAACTAAAATTTCCTTTATTGCTTCAGTCTCTGGCATTTGGAATTACTGGATTTTTTAACCTTCCAGATTTCTATTCTTCTCTTTCCTCTTTAGCCTGGAAACATTGTACCAGTAGCAGTAGGCTGTCTTTGACTGCTAAGGGCCCAGTCAGCCAGGTGTGACACATCACTACCCAGGCATTTATTAAGTACCTACTGTTGGCCCAGACCTCTAGGCACCATATCTTATCCGTACCTTGGGGCCAGAAAGGAAGGAAAAAAGCTGGTACTTATTACACATTTATTGTATATCGGGTGCTGTGTCAGACAAATTCACGTGTTTTCCCGTTAATCCCTCTCCACACCCCAAAGAATAATGATCCGTAAATCCATTGTACAGATTAAGAAAATTAAAGAGCAGAGAGGCTAAGGAACTTAATCAAATAAGAGGAATTCGAGCAGGAATTTGATCCCAGATCCATCTGACCCTAAGACCTGAGCTCTTTCCACAGCAGGTGTACCAGGAAGATCCTGCATCATAAGGGACAAAAGACTCATGGTGGTGTCAACCTTCTGGGCCAGCAGACAGGCACAGGCCAAGAGCCAAGAAACATGCTTGCTCCTAGAGGACCAAGGGGAAGAAAGGAAAATGGTTCTGAGAATCCTGCATTTGATGGGGGTGACCAGATGAATTGAGGATATGTCACAGGGGTGATGAGGAGTTCTGCGTCTCTCCCTCCAGGAGGGCACCGTCTGGACAACAGACCTGGGGTATGGCTCACCCCACACTCAGAAGGAGATGCTGAGGGAGCTAACCCAGCCTCGGGCTGCAGTGCCAGCAGTGCTATGGTTCTGTTGGCACAGTGCATCTGGGGAAGGTCTCCCACGATACCCTCATGGGAGAGTGGAGAGAATGGATTGGACGACAACATGTGCACACCTGCCTATTGAAAAAACCACATGCAAAGTGACCTTTACGCAGTGATGTCAACTTGGAAGGAGGCCCCTTGTGATATGTCACAGGGCTCTATCTTGCATCATCGATTTGCGTTAAGAATATTGAAAAGCTCAAGCTTTTTATTTTGTGCATTTCCCCCCGAGAGGCATAAATGTTTTCCCACGTTGCTACATATTCAGTGCAATTATCATTTTATTGTTTGCATAGTTCAAGTTCCTGGAAAGGACGGTCTTATCTACCTAAAGCCTCCAAGGAGAACCTGGATATCTAAACTAAGAAAATAACTCACGAAATGAATAAAAAGAAAAAAGTATGAGGATGTTTATTGCAAAATTATTTATAGAAGCAAATAAATAAATAAGCCCCTGGAAATAATGTTAATGTCCAGCAATGAGGGAATGGTTTATTAAATCAGAACTCAATGCAATTATGCTACCATTAAAATGATAATTACACAGACTCTGTAGCAACATGAAAAAGCATTAATGCCTAATGAAAAAAAGCATAAAATAAAATTGTATCTATGTATGTCTGTAGTGTTATAAAGATTGCCTAGGGAAAAATATGGCAATAGAAAATGAAAACTTATGTTAGGGTGGTTCGGTACTAAGAAATTGCTTTTTTTTTAGTTGGAGTCTCACTCCGCCACCCAGACTGGAGTGCAGTGGCTGGGAGCAGCCTCGACCTGCTGGGCTCTGGCGATCCTTCTGCTTCAGCCTTCCGAGTAACCAGAATTACAGTCTCGCACTACCGCGCCTGGCTAATTTTTGATTTATTGTAGAGACAAGGTCTCACCAAGCTGCCCGGGTGGGTCTCCAGCCCGCGGGCTCAGACAATCCACTCACCTTGGCCTCCCAAAGTGCTGGGATTACAGGCTGAGCACTGAACCCGGCCAGAAATTGCTTTTTAAAAAATTTATTTTATTGCTGTCATTCTATTTTAACAATATATAAAAAGCAGGTTAAAAAAGAAAGTGCACTCCAGAGACAATTTGCTGAGCAAGCAAACCAACTTTCCTTTCTAGAAGGCTGGGGGCAGTTTTTTCTTCTCTCTTGTGTTTGACTCTTACTGGGGCAAGCTGGACCCAGGCAAAGCTGGACTCCTGGCTCCCAGACCCAGCGAGGGGGGTAATGGACATTCTTCTCTTGTAAGGCCTGGCAGGAAACAGGGGTCCTATTCGGCACAGTGTTTGATGAACTCAGAGGTTCAATGGAAGATGGCCCTGGTGCATCTCACTGTCTTTGTGTCTTAAAGCATCCATCTATGTCCATACCTCTTCAAATACTTTCCAAAATACATAGCCAAGATGGATAACCAGTAAGCAGTTAGGCATTTTTGCTGATAACTCTACAGAGTTCCAAGACTTGTTGGCCCCTTGTGCTGCTACTACTTTTTCGGTGTGCAGGCCTGGAAAAGCATGGTGGCTCCCTGGGCTCCCTTTCTCCCTGGAGTCCCTGGTAGCTCCAAGGCCTCTCTAAGGAGGATGGGACTCAAGGGGGTAAATGGGGCCACCACCACTGCCTGGCCCTGCTGGAGAACTCTCCCCTTTCTCAGTGATTCTGCCTATTCCAGGAGGCTATTTGCACAGAAGAGAAAAAGCAGGAGCAGCTGGCCAGGCAAGGTACTGCTTGTGCCAAGGAGGAACCAGTCCCTGTCTCAGAGCTGCCCCATCTGCCATTCCCCCTGAGGCCCTCCTGAAGGTGGGGCAGCTTGAGTCCTGGGGACAAGGAGCACAGCAGTGTGGCATAGGTGCCTCCAGAGAGCTCCAGAGAGAGCCCATCTCTGATCACAGAGGTTCCTGTCACCTGAGAAGTGAGTCTTGTCTGGCATTTGCTTCCATGCCCCTTGATGCTGGGTTGGCCTGCTGAGAGCACTTCCCTTTGGCATTTGGCCTCAGGCAGAAAGAGGGAGGAGGGTGATCCCTTTCCTATAGTCTGGGGGCTCAGGTGCAGATGGAAGGACATTCACAATCTCTGCTCCTAGTCTTTGCTTCAACTTCCTGGGCAATTGGGTTGTCCCTACCAGAGCCTGATTCTCTGCACTGCAGCTGGTTAACTCCTGCTGGAGCCTCCAGTGATGGGGAACTTGCTCTCTTGACTGAGCCTGGTCTGTTAGGGAATTTTCTCCTCAGCACTAGCTGAAACTATCCCAGTGTCACTCCTCACACTCACCTTGGTGCTGCCCTTGGGGCCAAATCCCATTCCTTTTCCATCCACTAGTGACATGTAAAGAAGGTTATGTTCCCTGAGTCTTTCTTCAGGTGAAACACTCGGTTTCTAAACCACCTTCCCAGTGATGTGGCTTTGGAGGGCTGGACCCTTTCTGGGCACCATCTCATGTGAGGCTGGAGCTCACACAAAAAGACACCCTGTGTGGTCCTGCCACTCAGAGGGCACAGTCACGCCCTCCCTCTGGATGCCGTTCCTCTAGGAATGCTGCCTGAAATCTCATTCACCTTCCTGAGCATCTTCATATTCATCCTCTCATCCAGTTTTCATAAAAACCCTCTAAGGGCCAGGCATGGTAGCCCAAGTCTATAATCCCAGCACTTTGGGAGGTCTAGGTGAGAGGATTGCCTGAGTCCGTGGGTTCGAGACCAGCCTGGGCAACATGGTGAGACCTCGTCTCTATAATAAATTTAAAAAATTAGCTGGGTGTGGTAGCGCATGCTGTAGTTCCAACTACTTGGAAACCTGAGGCGGAAGGATTGCTGGAGCCCAGCAGATCGATGCTGGGGTAGCTGTGAGCATGCCACTGTATTCCAGCCTGGGTGACAGAGTGAGACTGCAACTAAACAAAACAAAACAAAACAAAAAAATACCCTCTGAGGTAGGCAGGGCTGCTATCCTTTGGTCCATTTCTCAGATGGGGAAAACTGAGGTCATACACAAACTGCAAATTCAAGTCCAGGGCTTCTGATGACAAGCCTGATGGGCCTGGAAGACTTTAGGTGCTGTGTCCTGGGTTCTTATTCAGTGTCTGGCACACAGAAGGGGCCTGTGGTCCGGTGAGGGGCTGAGGCCAGAGCTAAGAGGAGGCAGAAGATCCTTGACAGGTCCCTCTGTGGTTGGGCCTGTGCAGGGCCTGGATTGTCCCTCTGAACCTGGGTGAATATGTCCCTGCAACCCAGTTGCCCCAGCTGTGAGGAGGCACCAACAGCACCAGGGAGGTGACATAATGTCTTCCCCCACACTAGCTGTTCAGGCCACTGGGAAGCCCTTCAAAGCTGCAGGGTGTCTTGTCCCTGTGGATGCAGCAGCAGGCCTGAGGCCTGCAGCAGGTCAAAAACCCTGGGAACAGAGCCCCGGCCAGCTTGGCCAGCACCTCATTAGGAGGCCCGAAGGGGGGAGGGGGCACTTCAGGAACAATATTGTTTATTTTTCTATTTTTAAACAAGTCTGAGGTCTCTGGGGTACAAATGAAGTTATCAGAAAAGACAGGAGTGGAATAAAACCTCAAGCCAGCAGGCTGAGAACGGCCCTTGGGACCAGGACTCTTGAAAAGCTGAAATGGAGTTTGTTTATCTTGTACTCTGTGAGTGCAGGACTGTGACTGAGGTGCTGGACAAGCTTGTCCCCAGGCCTGCTGGCCCCTTCCCCAGGCCCTCTGTGGCCTGTTCCCTCTGTGCCGCTAGGGAATTGGGGTGGGAGCAACACTTTAAAAATGATCCCATCAGTGTGTCATCTGAACTGGAGGGAGGAGGCGTCCTCTCTGGAAGGAAGCCTGCATTCACTTCTCATCTCGAACACATGAGCGCTTTTCCCCGGGAGGCACAGCCCAGCAGAGCCACACAGTGCCCAGTTCCCACCTGGTCACTGACTGGCCCTCCCAGCTCGGGGCATCCCTCCATCTGCTGAGGTTCCATGTCCTCATCTGTCAAATGGGGCTGGTACTTCCTGCCTTGACTCCCACATATCTCTCCCAAGGAGAAGCAAATGAGATGATGTGTGTACAGAGTATAATGAAGAAAGGGCTGGGCCAGGAATCCTTATACGACCCTGCAAAGGGGACTTGTTATTTCCATCTTAAAAGTGAGGAGCTGAAGCTCTGGAAAGTCAAGTGACTTGCTCGGAAGCCCATTACCCTTCCCCAACACTGAACTGCCTCTCACAAGCTACATAGCCAGGATAATACGCTCTGCTCTTGGGAGCTTTGCGAGAAATCACGAATCATTGACAGAACTGATTTGAGGCCCAGGTGGGTTTGGCTGAATGAGAAAAACCTCCCAGAAAGTGGGAAGTGTAGCGAGAAGCAAGGAGAGTTGGCCCCATGGTCCCAGTATGAGTTTGCATTCCAACTCTTGCCTCGTGCAGCACTAGCTGGGTGACTGGGGGGCCACTCAGTGACCCCCACCTGAATTCTCCTCTCCACAAACTGCAGACAGGAACAGGAGCTACAGCCCAGGGTGGATAAGAGGATTCAGTAGATGTGCCATGTAAAGAAATTTGGGAATGGCCAAGCTCCATATAGATAAAAACAGAGTAACTCTCTACCATCTGCCCCAGACAATGGGAGAGGTGGGACGGGCAAACTGCTCCTAGGAGGGGGTCAAAAGTCCCACCCCTTCCTGTCCCCCTTCAAGAGGCAGCACACATGGGCTGCAGGACACAGTATCTCCCCCAACCCAGGCTGTCCTGGGATAGGGGCTACCTTTGGCCATCTCCATGGGCTTCCTTCATCCCACCCCTAGTTTAAAGTTGCAGGTCATCTGAGCCCTGCACTTGTGCCCAGGCAGTAAGTCAAGGCCCAGGAAGAGGAAGGAATTGGCCCAAGGCCAGTCAACCAGCAGATGGGAAAGCTAAAACTAGAACCCAGAGCTCTTCCCCACCTTCCCAGGCTTTCCGGACTACCTGTGTAGGAGGTGTTATCACACCCATTTGGAGGCTGAGGACACTGAGACCCCAAGAGGAGCAGTGCCATATTCAAGACAGCCCAGTGTCAGCAGCAAGGCCAAGGCCAAGGCTGGAGGCCAGATCCGGTCCCTCTGCTGCTGCCTGCTCAGCCTAGAACAGAGACTGCCTCCTACATCACTGAGCTTTTTCTGAAACAAACCACTTCTTAATTCTTTGGCTGAATGTCTAAATAAGGATTTTTGCCAATTCTGAGCCCTGCTAACTGATGAAGTTGTCAGAAAAAGATCTAATGATGCTTGAAAATGCAGGGAGTGAGCCAGCTGCCAAATTGCCCTCCTAGCTTCGACTGGCATCAGGGAGTCGGGACCCTCCCACTGGCGCTGGTGGGGGTGTGGGGGGTGAGTGCCGGAGACCGACTGCCCATCTCCCCCAGCTGTGTGGCTGTGTGGACAGGCTGCTGACCCCTTTGGTCTTTTGTTTCTCAGCTGCAAATGAGGCAAATTCCCTCCTCACACAGCTACCTCAAGGATTAAATGAGATAATGCACGTGCCACATCCCACACAGTGCCTGGTACGACCCAGATTTCAGGGCTGCCTGGGAGGCTGGGGTGGGGCAGTCAGCTGGCCTAGGCTCTGCTGAGTGCACGTGGCGGCCACGCCTGTCGCCCTGGGTGAGGGAATTGCTGAGGTTGCCAGCTCCATCTGGGGAGGTGCTGCGTCTCTGATCAGTCCCTGGTACTTATCTCACAGGGGTTTGCAGAGCCAGCCCGCTTCTCTCCGATGGGATGAAAGGCTTGGAGTGACCTCAGGTCCCATGAGGTGGAGTCTGGAGTGGGACCCCAGGTCCTTTGTTTTCTCTTCTTTCTCAGTGAAACATTGGTTCCATGCAGGAGTCTGGGCATTCAGGGTGGGACCTGGCGTGAGGACTTGGGAATCAGACAATTCTGATTCAGGAGCCTGAGAAGCTGGTTGCTGGGAGGTGGAGGGAACCTCTGTCAGGAGCCGAACCTAAGTCCAGGCCACCCCAACACATAGGACACATGTGTGATCTGCTCTCCAAGGATGGGCCCAGCAGGGTATCTCAGATATAGGTAGGAAAAGCTACTTCCCCTCAATCACCAATGACCTAGGCCACCAGCTCCTTCCCATCCTCCTTCCTCTCCCCTGCTGCGTGCACGTACACACATGTAGACATGTACACACTTGTGCACACATATGGGTACACACATCACCTGCTTGATGACCATGATCTTATCTTCCCCAGAAGGTGAAGATGGATGAAGAGCAGACAGAAATCTTGAGTTCAAGTGTATTTCTGTGATTATGTGGGCTTGGACAGGGCTTTTAACTTCTCAGAGCCTCAGTTTCCTCATCTGCAGAATGGGGAGACACCTCTGTGCCTTAACAGAGCTGCTGTGACAACCGAGGCAGTGTGAAAGCAGCTGGTAACCATGAAGCGGGTGACTAGGGCAGTTGACATTTGGGGTTGGAAAGTAGAATTGCTGCATCTATCCAATCTGCTTCTTTTTTAAACAAGCTAGGGAGACTATCTGAGGGTGAGGGAGAGGCTCAGGGTAGTGGCCTAAATACAGCATGAGGATTATCACTGGGTCCAGCTGTGCCTGCCTGGGTTGTGGGTGATCAAAGACTCCCCTGCGGGCTGCCTTCCCTTTGAGCTGTGTCCTCTACCCTCTGGCTGACACTGTGCCTAGGAGGCTATCCTGAGCTCGTGGAGCTGGGTGGTCAGGCTAGCTCATCATCATGGA
Organism: Carlito syrichta; assembly: GCF_000164805.1. Lineage (NCBI taxonomy): Eukaryota > Metazoa > Chordata > Mammalia > Primates > Tarsiidae > Carlito > Carlito syrichta. The sequence continues at coordinate 200,172 of NW_007052065.1, read as the reverse complement.
CCAAACCTCAGACACAAGTTTCTGCAGGATGTGGTAGGAAATCAGAACATGAAGTGTGGACACATTCTGGGCTGGGGAAAGGGGTCTGGGTTGGAACCTTGGCTCACCCTCTGACTGTCCCTGTTACATTGCACAGGTCATATCCCATCCATCCGTGGGCCTTGGTTTCTTCATCTGAGAAGACTTGTTCACCCCTGGGACAAGAGGTAAGATTTTGACAAAGCTCTGACAAAATTGACACAAAAATGTACCAGGAAGACCCCTGGAATCAAGGTACTGCCTCCTTCCCACCTTGACCTCATCTTGGATGGACAGGCACATCCAAACATCCTCTAGGTGTGCCATCTCCCATGGAATAGGGGCTCAAGAACCCAAAGGCCTCTGGGACTCCTTCCAGCCCAGGGCACTGCAAGATGAAACAGGACTTTAATCTTTAAGAACAAAGTTTTCATTGGGCCTGTCTCGGGGATTGGGGTTGAGCAGAGCCAAGTGCTGAGGGAGAGTCTATGCACAGGTGCTCTGAGTGCCTGACCCTGGCCTGGTCCCGGGACAGCACTAGGGAGGTCCTTTCCGGGCCCTCTGGGAAGGCTGTTGCATCCCGAGATTCACCTGGTTGCCCAGGAAGCCACTCAGCCTCGTGAGAAGTGGGGGAGGAGACTCTGACAGAGCACGACCAAGTGTCTCCTGCCAGGCCTCTCTAGGAGGGACTGTGCCCGCTGGGTAGCCCAGGTGAGACTGTATGGGCCCCAGCTTTGGACATTAGCGTCAAGAGTCTGAGCTCTGAAAAGCCCCCGTGGCTTGTAAGTCTCCCATTCTCTACCCAGAATTCCCTGAGAAAAGACCCTGTAAGTCCCTAAGACCCAACTCAGTGCACAGACTGCATTAAACGTGTAAGAACTTCTTATGGGGTGATGGGTGAGAACTAGGTGTGAGAGCCTCTGTTCACCAGATTTTGTCCACAGAAATTTCTCTCTTTTTTTTTTTTCCTGAGTTTGAGTCTAACTCTGTCACCCAGACTGGAGTGCAGTGGCACGCTCCTGGCCACCACAGCCTCGGCCTGCTAGGCTCCTGCAATCCTTCCACTTCAGCCTTCCAAGCAGCCAGAACTACAGGTGCGCGCTATCACACCCAGCTAACTTTTTATTTATTGTAGAGACGAAGTCTCGCCAAGTTGCCCGGGTGGGTCTTGAACCCGCGGGTTCAGGTAATCCACTTGCGTTGGCCTCCCAAAGTGCTGGGATTACAGGCTGAGCCACCGAACCTGGCCCAGAAATGTCTCTTATCCATGGTCTTTTCTCTCTGGTGATTAAATCAAAGGGAAGAGAAACAAAATTCCCCAGAGGTCTTTGCACAGGGGTAAGGGAGTCTGCTGGGGTAACCCAGTGTGGGGACAGGAAGGACAGTACAGAAGCAGGGCTCTAAGGACACCAACCAAGTAGAGCGTTTGGGAGTGGAGAGTGGAAGAGAAGGGTTTTGGGGGTGTGGGAGATTCTGAGAGGGTAACAATGAGGAAGGGCATTTTGCAATGTTTTACTATACACCAGGAAAGCAGGTGTTATTCCTGGGTTAAGACGACAGGTTGAATGAACCTTGCATCTACCCTACTCCCTCCTGACACCCACTGAAATGAAAGAAAAGGGCTTCCTTAGAGGCATGACCCACATAAACAGAAGGACCCGGAGAGGAAAGAGGAAACAGCAGCAGTTGCATAGCAGTAATGATTAGGAAGCAGATGAACAAGTGGCATATGACCTGGCAAACACAAGAAAGCAGGACCCTGAGCCCACAGTGGGGAAGGTGACATCAGCCTGACCTACAACCCAGAATCTACTATGGGCTCTGGAACTGGAAGCACCTGGCAGCACTGGAAATAGAGGTTAGCTAAAAGGAAAGTTAATTGCAAGTCTCTAAAAGTTGTTGGAGTTTCTAGACGCCTCCTTCCTCAACACTGTGGGGCGACTGCCCTTCCTCAGCCCCTGCAGAAGACGGGAGGTTGTTCTCTGGTGAGAGTACAACAGAGGTTTTCTGGCATGGGGGATGTCAGACACGACTGAGAACTGGGGAGAAGATAAACATTTGGGCACTGGACTCTGAGAAGCCACCAGCCCTCTTTCCTAAATAGGCTTTAGGATGTTGGCAGGTCAGACTTTACTCTTGGCTTTTCTAGGAAATCTTCAAGAAATGGCCCCTTAGCTCACCCTCCTCCAGTGAAGTTTCCATCCAGGACTTGAGCTTTGAAACAGCTTTTTAGTAACCACCTGTCACTCATAATTATGAGCAGATGATAACCAGATATCTGAAGAAGGCCTCTGATGTGAAAGCCAAGGCTCCAAACAAACAACTGAAAAAAAAGCACCTTGAAGGAAAGATCAAAGATGATATTACATCTAAGAAAAGAAGGGGAGAAAGATCAGAAAACAAAAATGAGCTCTTTGGAATTAAACACATGATGGTAGAAGTGAAGAACTGAATTAGAACTGAAGATAACGTTGTACATCCAGGATGTACAACATCAGGGTATGAGAGTTCAAAAAAGAAACAACAAAGAAAACAGAAGGTAGAAAGTTATCAAAGGTCCCAGAATTTTGAAGGATACGTGTTTCTAGACAGAATGGGTCTTCCATGTCCCTCACACACAGAGAAGGATTCATGCCAGTGAGTATTGTTGGAAATTTCAGAATGCTGGAATGAAAAAAAAGAGCCTACACATTTTCAGGGAAACAAGCAAACAAACAAACCAGAAAACAAAAAACAGATCATGAGAAAAGATCAGGAAACAGAAAGACCTTGGACTTCGTAATATTAAGGATGGTAGCTAAAATGCAGTAGAGCTATGCTTTCTAAATTCTGAGAAAAAAATGTAATCTATAATAAACCTATAACAACCTATAATATAACCTATATTCCATCTAAACTGTCAGTCAAGTATGAGGGGAAGAAGACATTTTCAGATATATAAGATGTCAAAATATTTACCTCCATTATCCTTTATCAGAAAGTTACTAGAGGATGTGCTTCACCAAGACAAGAGGAGTTCATGGAAAGAGATGAAGACAGAAAGTGCAAGATCCAAGGGAGAGATGAGAAGAATCACAAAAGATTGTAGAAGGAGATCCCAGGATGGTACCATGTACCAGGCTTGGAGAGCAACTCAGTACCGATTAAAGCATTTGGGAAGGCTTCAAGAGAAATCTCACTAAGAAAATGAAATGTATAGAAAATGTCTCACTTCTGAATGGAGGAGATTTAGACAACTGGCAGAGCTTCAGTGTTGATTTAGTGAAACATCATAGACAACTAAGCAAAAACAATGATTACATCCAGAAGAAACAAACAAAGATGTGTCTACAGGGAACTGTGTAGCCACAGTTTATTTCCTGATTCAGGCCTAAGCAGCATACGCAGTCATAGTAATGTAAAACATTGAATAATGATCTATCTAACATGATCATATAATTATATTGGGAGGGTGGGGGAATGAGGACTGGTGTGTAGTGTGGGCTGGGGGAGGGGAAAGAGAAATTATCTTCTCTAGGGGATGTCAAAGGCTGAACCATCAAGCAGGGGCAGTCCACATGTGCTCTTCAGAGATATGGAGGTAAATACCAAAAGAATCAGCTAAGAGCTGAAAATGGTTGCCTTAGAGGAGGGGAAATGGGGCGACCCCAGTAGGATAATAACTTAACTCTTGGCATGCATAAATAATTTTGATTTAAAAATGAAAAAAGTTTTAAAATTAAAATAAAAATTCAATGAAAAAAAACACACCAAGCCGGGCTCGGTGGCTCTGCCTGTAATCCCGCGCCTTTGGGAGGCTGAGGTGAGTGGATTGCCTGAGCCCGCGGGTTCGAGACCTGCCTGGGCAGTGAGACCTCATCTCTACAATAAATCAAAAAATCAGCCGGGCATGGTAGCACATGCCTGTAATTCCGGCTACTTGGAAGGCTGAGGCGGAAGGATAGCAGGAGCCCAGCAGGTCGAGGCTGCGGTGGCCGGGAGCGGCCACCACACTCCAGTCTGGGCGACAGAGTGAGACTCCAACTCAAAAAAAAAAAAAGCAAAACAAAACACACCACCGTTCCTACCCTTCCTACTTGAGGATTTCTTGAGAGTCTGAATAAATATCAGGACTTGCCATCACTTTCAACCTGGGGAGTGAGTTTTTTTGCAAGCTTACCTAAGCATATAGGCACCAACCTAGAAGTGGGGATTGGAAAGTTTCAGAAAAATTGAGGATAGAAAGAAAAGGAGATGGAACTGAAACCTTAGGAGTTGTACCTGCCTCGTACCTCCTTAGACCTCAGGCAGGTTCCCAAATGCCTCCGTGCTTTGACAGATGGGATAAAATGTAGTAGGGGTGGGACTATTCAAAGACCATCTGCCTGCAGGAACCCCTTTGGGTGAGAACAGCCCAGAGGAGTGAGGTCACCTCATCTGTGTGCAGGCCTCCACCCCACCTGCTCGAAGATCTTCCCTCAGGCCCTGCTACGAGCCATCCCAAGTAGACACCAAGACAGCTCTGGGCCCAGAAACTAGAAACCCAAAGCACACTATGCCTCACTTATCTGTATTTACAGAAAGCAAGATCGTTATTTACAAGAACAGAAACATTGAGCTAATATACTTTTAAGTACAGCAAATACAGCAGACAAAAAGAAAACAGCAACTTCTAACTGGAAAGAGGGCACCGTGTCCTGACCCAGCAAAGCATTCTGGTCTGCAGACTTTCCCCGCTACCTCTGCTACACGGGATGTTCTCTCTCTCACCTTGTTCTCTGCAGATGAGCAGACCTTTCCCAGTATTAAGAAGTCCACTTTTTCTACAAATGAACCCAAGTTAAGAAAACATAACTTTCTTCCCAGACCACTCAAGCCCCTGAGCCAAGTTATATCAGTACCCGGAACTCCCTGGGGCCCAGTTCTCAAAGCCTATTTCAGAGATGTGTTCTGGGCAATGTGAGTCACGCAGCTCCCATCCTGGGGACCCAACTCCCAGCAAGGCTCTCCTTGCTCACTTTGGGAAGCAAACTTTCTGCTTTGTCTAGGATCAGAAAGACACAGAAGGAACCTACATTCTGATGTCCAAGTCCCCAGCATCTAGTCTGAGGACTTAGGGATAGGTCAGTGACAAAGGGAGAAAAATAAGGACAAAGAGGTATGTATGGGCTGGGTGCAGTGGCTCATGCCTGTAATCCCAGCACTTTGGGAGGTGGAAGTGAGAGGATTGCCTGAGTTCGGGGGTTCAAGACCAGTCTGGGTAACTTGGCAAGATCTTGTCTCTATAGTAAATTTAAAAATTAGCCAGGTGTGGTGGCGTGTGCTTATACTTGGTAGGCTGAGGTGGAAGGATCGCCTGAGCCCAACAGGTTGAGGCTGCAGTGGCTGTGATCATGCCACTGCACTCCATTCTGGATGACAGAGTGAGACTCTGACTCAAAAAAAAAAAAAGAGAGTTGTGTATGGAAAAAATTGTTCTTGCTTTTGGGATTTGGTGCTTTGCTTCTTACATTTTTGTTTTAAAATTAACATTTAAAAAATGGTAGTGATTGTGGATGACTTTTTTTTAATGTCCTTACTTGGCAAAACTAAAAGTTGGTATCTCTAGTCCCTTCTTCCCCGCTGAAATTTTTTTTGGAAATAAAAAATCTGGGACATATTGTGGTAGAGAATAGGGCCAAGCTCTAGGGCCAGCACCACAGACTCGGGGTGAGGAGGCACTAGCAGGTCAGTCTAATCCCCCTCTGATAACTAAGTATGCTGGAACATCCCTTCAGGAACAGGGAGCTCATTCCCTCCACACACAGCTCTGGCAATTAGGAAGTGTTTTGTATTGTTGAGAAACCTGCACTGCCCTTGTGCCTGGACCTATGCCTGGGACCACCTGGAGAGAGGCCTTTCCTCTTCCAAGGATGACGTCCATGGGCAGGAACATGGGTTCCACGCCCTACCCTTCTCACCCTGTCGCCTTTGACAGGGTAAGTTTCCCTTTGCCTCACCCCAATTATTCCTTTTGTGAAGTGATTTGCCTGAGATCATGTGGCTAGCAAGTGAATTCAAACCTAGTTCTTCCTTGCCTGGCTGGGTGCCCTGTCCCCTAGCTCTCTGGATGAGGCAATGGCTCAGGGTCCTCAGCTCATGAGGTGGTTCTGGCTGTCAGAGACCAGTTGGAAAAGCAACCAAGAAACCAATGTAGAAAAAGAAAAGAAAGCAACATATAAAAAAGTCAATGGGATCCCAATAAACATGTACGATATATCAGCAGAGAAAAAAGTCCGGAAAGAAATACGCCACAATGGTCACAGCTGTCATCCCTTGAGGTGGGTTAGATGATTTTTATCTTATTTTTTTGCTTTTCTGTGTTTTCCAGTTTTTCTATAGTGAAGTGGCTCTTATTTGGATAATAGAATAGAATGTTGACCATTTAGAAAGATTAAATAAGAAAAGTAAAATTAAAGTCATGTGGCCCAAGATGCTGCTTTCCAGCCACTCTCCAATGAATAAGCTCTGGGGATGGGTGGGGGTTGGGTCTAAGGTGCCAAAAAGGCTTTAGATCCTAGCCATGCCCTGTGCCCCTGGCCTGTCCCAGGGAAGAGCAGGCCTCAAACCATCTGGGACTCCCCTGGTCTTCTCAAGTCTTGCTTCACTCATCTCCATCTCATTGGCCTCCCCACCCAGAGATGGAAGAGAGGAGTGGGTGGGGAGCATAAGGAGGTGCAGAGGATGCTGCCTCACCCCTGCTGGTCCCTTGCCCAGCACAAGGTTTGCATGCTTATTTATAGATGGGGGATGTAACAAACATGGAGTGTGATCCAGTCTGGTGAGTGCTCCCTTGGTGCTCAGAACAGAGCCTCCATGCCCTGCTTGGACGAGACTGCTACTAGAGAAGAGTGTGTCAGAACCACGGGTCACCCCCACCCTCCAGGCCACTCCTCCAGGGCAGGTCTTTGCCAGGTACTCCCTTTGAACCCCCAGAGTACCTGGTAGGCCCAGGTGCAGGGTCTGTGCTCGAGCAGGCCAAGCCCTCATTAGAAGTGGGGGCCGTCGCTTTGGTTTGGAGTCCTGGCTGACTCCCCACCGAGTAGGGGCTGGTCTGGGCTCTGCCATCATGTGGCCCTGGTCAAGTTGTTTCCCTCTTGGGGCCTCAGTTTCTCCAGGGTGAGGAGCATGTGAGTGACTAGACTGAATGGTCTCTAAGTTTTCTTTCAGACTTGACATTCAGAGTGTCTGAGGCTGACCAGTGACACTGCTCCCCACCCAGGGGAGGTCTGAAGTTTTCCATCAGCCTTGTCTCTCTGGCCGTCCCTGGCCCTGGGTCCTTTCGTGGAGGGTCTAGGTGTGAGAGAAGTCCCCGTGTGTACGTGTGTTGAAGCACGTGCATATATGCATGCTAGGTGTGTGGCTGTGGGTGGAGGCATTCGTGTGTGAACTGGGGACATGGAGGTGAGTGTGAGTAGGGGGTGTCAGAAACATAGGCTTCCGTTTTTTACTTCTAGGCACAGGCATGGTCTCCAATTAGCTCATCTTTCTGAGGATTCAATTTCTTTCTACTCCACGACCACAGCTTCTATCTGCTACCTCCACCCTGCTACCCACTGCTCACCCTTTCTCATTGTTTTGCCTTCTCCATTCCTGCCTCTGTTGCAAGCCCCAGCTTTGTGCTTTTTCTTTGTCTCTGTCTTAGAGCAAAACCTCTCATTGGGAGGGGCTGTGCAGCTGTTGGTTGAATGACCATGCGTGTGCCCCGACATGTCCCTCCTTCCAAGCTGGCCCTCTCTTCCTGGGAGTCCCCGGGCCTCTTCCAAGAGGTCCCACAGTTCTCAGAGCCCACCTTGTTCCAGACAGAAATGATGACAGGCTCTCATTGCACAATGACAAACTCAAATCATTATTCTGTTAAGATCCGAATGAAAAATAGGGAAGCCTGACGTGGCCATGATTTGTTAACCTGACATTGCCTCTCTGTGTGCTGCACAAATTTTAATTAAAATCTCAGGAGTGATTTTGGAGTGGTTTTATGGCGTGCCTCTGGGCTTTTCCAGGTGGCCCTGGAGGAGGGGCAGGGCCTCTATATAACAGGGGCAAAGCCCTCCAATGGTTGTCCCTGAAGTAGGGGGTCCCCAGCCCCCATAGAACGGTACTGGTCCATGGCCTGTTAGGAACTGGACCACATAGCAGGAGGTGAGCTGCAGGTGAGTGTAAAGTTTCATCTGTATTTACAATCACTCCCTATCGCTAGCATTACTGCTGATCTGAGGTGGAGCTGAGGCAGTGATGCTAGCACTGGGGAGCAGCTGCAAGTACAGATTAACATTAGCAATGTGAGGTTTGACTGCATGTCCTTCCCCGCTTGTATCCATCCATGGAAAAACTGTTTTCCATGATACTAATCCCTGATGCCAAAAAAGGTTGGAGACCACTGACTGCCCTAAAGGATTGGGAGGTGGGGGGAGCACCAACAGCTTATGCAAGCACCACCTGTTAAGGTGCCGGTCATCTTAGAGAGCATGGGAAACCCTCAGCCTTCCTCACCACTCCACCCATGTTACAGATGAGGAAACTGAGACCAGGGATGTGGTTTGCCAAGAACTTACCCACAGAAAGGGTAAGTGTGTGTGTGTGTGTGTGTGTGTGTGTGTGTGTGTTATGAATGTGTGAGATGTGGGATTCAGCCCAGGAAAAGTGAGTGAAAGCAGGAAGGGGTATGAGCATTAGACCCAGCCCTGTGTTTAACAGGAACCTTGAACCTTTGGTTCAGAGATGGTTGGCTAAATGGAGAGAGAGAGAGAGAGAGAGAGAGAGAGAGAGAGAGAGAGAGAGAAAGAGCAGACATGAAAATATCTTCTTTCCCTGGAGTCACATCTGGAGATGGAAGAAAGCAGGTTGGGGAGACAGTCCCTGGGCTGCAAGTCTCAGGGGAAACCAGAGAAAATTAATTGTCCCTCTAGAAAAGTTCCAGTCCACTGAGGCAGCCTGAGCAGATGAGAAGAAGGGTGAGGGGATGGGCAGATGACTGAGGTGGCACCCTGGTTTTCCCAAGGCCCACTTGCCCCAGCTTGGCTCATGACAGATAGCAGGGGAACTGACAGTGAGCAGACAGTGGTAGGGCAGACCAAAACCTGATGTCTAAAAGATCACAGATTACAGGGATACTTCAGAGGAGGCTCAGCAGGGCCAGTGAAAGCCTCCAGTTGGGGCCACCGCCTTCCCCTATGAGGCCCAAAGCAAGTCTCATGCCCTCTCTGCTTCTGTCCTTGCCTGGACAAGATGGAGGGAGGCCAGATGTGCACGGGAAGTGGCCCATGGCCTGCTGGGCCCTCTGCCTGGAGGGTCAAGAACCTCTTGGAGTGTGGTGACTGAGTGCCTGCCTCACCCCCACCCCCGACACCATCAGGGGGTCAGGACACTGCCCTTGCCCTGCCCACTCTTCTGGACTCACCCGCAGGGCTGGCAGGGAGCTGATCTGGTCCATGGTCAGTGTCACCTCCTTGTAACACTTCCCAGGAGGACAGAGCTTCAGGAAGGTGTCGTGGATGCTAAGGAGAGAGTCACGAAGACCACATGAACTGGGGAAAGGAGACGACGTGAGGGGGCAGGATGTCTCTTTGGGAGAAGAGGACTCAGGATTGACTGGCACAGAAAAGGCAGTGATATATCTTTCCACCCCCTAGAAACATCTCTGGGACCTCCTGTATGCCTGGCACACTATGGGGGTTGCAGAGACAAGACAGGTGCAAGGAAAGGTAGTGAACGTGCTCTGTGGCCTGGAGCGCCCTCTACAAGTGCTAGTTATAGAATGTCAGTGCTGAAGGGGCTTCTGTCATCACTGGTTCCAGCACCCCATTACAGATGAAGAAACCAGCAGAGTCTTGGGGAAGCCACGTCTGCACCTCTGGCCATCTGCCCAGCTGCATCCTCAGCTTGGAGAAAACAGGTCATTTGGTGGACCTGGGGGAGCCAAGGTTAGAACCCAGCTGCCTGCAGCCAGCAAGCCACACAGCCTTGCAGCAAGCTGGTTCCAGTAGATTGTGAACTGAGGGGTCTTCCTAATTATCCCTGTTGTCAATATTTCTCCCTGTAGGCCCCCTCACCAGCCCAGAGGACTCTGATTAAAGTGAGAGACAGAGGGTGAAATTGCAGTATGTCCCCTGAGAAGAGGATAGGAGAGAGCTCTGCCCCAAGCCAAGAGGGGATGACCATCATCCTCTGTCCCTCTTGTACTATCCTGGACACAGGTCCCTGCCCACCAGCAGGCTCTTGAGTCTGCAGGACCAGCAACCAAGGCACTCAGTAGAGAGGAGAAAGTAGTGGCTTTGAACCCCAGAGGCTGGGATGTCAGATCGTGCTCTGCTGTATAGCAGGGTTGTATTACCTTGGGCAATCCCCTCTGAGCCTGTTTCATTATTTGGATAGAGGACAAGAATGATAGCTCTCTTGGGGGGCTGTAGTAGTTCAGTGTGAAGGAGAGTGAAGTGCTGTGAGGTGTGTGTGTGGTGGGGAGGAGGGGGCTGAGTGGTGGATTGTGGGGTAACTACAAGCTGGTTGAATACATGCTGGGGCCAGGCATGCTGGTTTACATCTGCAATTCCAGCACTTTGGGAGGCTGAGGCAGGAGGATTGCTTGACTCCAGGAGTTGGAGACCAGCCTGGGGAACATAATGAGACTTCATCTTTACAAAAAATTTTTTAAAAACTTAACTGAGTGTGGTAGTGAGCCCCTGTAGTCCCAGCTTTCAGGAGGCTGAGGAGGGAGAATCACTGGAGCTCAGGAGGTAGAGGCTGTAGTGAACTATGTTCATGTCACTGCACTCGAACCTGAATGACAGAGTGAGATACTGTCTTAAAAATTAAAAATTAAAAATAAGTCTCTAGAACTAGACAGTTCTAAGTTGAAATCCTGACTCTGTCACTTAATAGTCTGGTAGACATAAGCCGACCTTGAACAACTATCATAATACTATAAGAAAGGGATTGTCAGTAGTGGGAAACTGCCAACGGAGGGGGAGGTACACCTATCAACAAGGGTACCTGCATAATGAACATTGTATACCTAACCCTGAATTGTACCCCACATCTTAAAAAGAAAAGAACATTCAAAAAAAGTAGTCTGGTAGTCTTGAGCAAGGCTCTGAATCCACTTGAGCCTCAGTGTCCTCATCTTTGCACTGGGTGTAATACATCTCCCCTCACACATTTGTGAGGATGAAGTGAGGGGAGGTAAATGAAAGACATGTCAGCAAAGTATATGGCATATAAGAGCTCTTGTATTACATAGGGCCTTGGAGGAGATCCCTGGCCTTCCCTCTCTATCTGTATTCCTCTCCTGTGGTAGTGGGAGCCAGCTAACCTGACCCAGGCCTGCCCTTATGGTCCTCGTCATGGTCCAAAACTACCTCTCCCTCCTTTAGTCAGCTGAGTGCCTGGAGGCAAGTAATCTGATGGAACTAATTCATACTCAGGAGTGAGTGACTCCCCTGAGCTTCTGATTAGTGGAATGGGGGGACACATGAATAAGTGAAGACTTTGGAGGGTGATTTCATAGGCAGAGATTCAGAGATAGAGCAGCAGGCCCTCCCAGGGCCCTGATGATGCCAAGGGGCTCCCAGGACCCCATCCAGCCACTCACCATGTCACAGCTCACTGACTAGGAAAACAGCCTTCAGATCCCAGCCATGGGAGGGTAGAAAGAAAGTAAGTTGAGATTCTGTTTGCCCAGCACCCTGCCCAGACCCCTCCTCTGTGCCCTGGGAGGCATTCCCACTGTCTTCTAGACAGCTTTGGCCCAAGGAAAGCACCAGCAGGAGACCAGAGATACAACAGAAAGGTCAGGATTTATCTTCCCCTCCCGTCCAGCCTTGCACGACTCTGCAGCCTCTGTGTCCCTTCTCTTGCAGCCGAGTAGCCAGCTTCCACAGCTCCAGCTTTTCACTGGGCACCTCAGGCCTAGTGGCAGTCCAGACTGGCCCAATGCTTCCCTGGTCTCCTGAGGGTTCCTTTACTACAAGGTGCCTTCAAAGATCCTGGCTGAGTGTGTTGCCTCTTTCCTGTTGGGATGCTGGCAGAGTCTGCCAGACCCCTTGGATCTTATTTCTTCACCTCTAGCTATGTGACCTGGGACAAGTTGTTGGACCTCTCCTAGCAGACAAGCCAGGGTCAGATCCTGACTGTGTTCAATGGGAGATGGTCCCTCTCAAATGGTATTGTGCCAACCGCTGCAAAGGCCTGACAGATGGGAATGGGAGAGCACTGTGACTGCCCACTTTCGAAGGGGTCCCTAGTCTGTCACTAAAAGCCATACAGTTTGGGAAGCAGGGTCTGGAATGGGTTGGGGGAGGCATTCTCTAAGGAAGGTATTTGGCAGCAGGGAGGGGCAGTGGCACCACAGGTCAACAACAAGGAAGCAAAGCTGTCACTGCTAAAGCATCCAGTGGCCAATAAGGGGCAGGGGCAGTGGGAGGCAAAAGAAGACCCAGGCAAAAGACACATTTTGTCACTGTCATTGTTAGAATTGCTGGTGTGAGCAGATCGACTTTTGGTAAGACCAATTTTCAATAAAAATTACATTTTATTAATTTTTAAAAATCCCCTAAGGCAATGCACCCTTATGGCTTGCACTCAGGCCTACTGTCTACTGTCCTTGCTATGGAGCTGTGGGGAGTGCCTGCTATGTGCTGCCAACCTCTGGCCATTTTCATGACAATCTTGCAAGGAAGGGACCATGACCTCTTTCCAGATGAGGAAACTGAAGGTCAAGGAGGTAAGTTAATTTGCCTAAAGTCACATTGTGGTGAGTGTTAAAAGCCAGAGACGTAGTCACTAAAGCTCTTTCCCCAGAAGAAGGGAGATGGCGGGACTGCTGAGGGAAAGAGAAGGAATGCCCCTGCCTTTGCCACCACACTCTCGTGACCAGACTCATGTGCTGGGTGCGCTCACACACATCATCTCCCTGAATCTTCCCAACAACCCCCGAGGGAGAGTATAGGGGCGATCATTTCCATCGTGGGTAAACTGAGACTCAGAGAGTTTAAGGGGTATGCCCAAGGTCATAGAGCTGGGAAGAGACAAATGGAGGACTGAACCCCAAACCAGGTTCTTTGGGCTGTGCTACCCACACATGAAAGGTCCATCCTTCTCCCAGGTGAGAGAGTCTCAGCTCCAGCCCCTGCAGAGCCCCCTGGGAGGTGCTGGAGGGAGGGCCCTGCCCGGACTTCGTGCCTTCCCAGGCTGCTGAGTGGGCGGGCTGCCCGCAGATGAATCGTGGCTGCATCTTTGCGGCCACAAAATGTTCTCCTCCTCCAAATATGGATCAGCCGGCTCTAAATGGAACTCTGAATTAATCACTAATGGACTCAAAAGTCAAAGCCATTTGAAAAACTCACACATTCAGTCTGCCAGAAATCAGGCAGCCAGGCTGGGCTCCCTTCCACACATAGCCCCAGAGGAGGGAGGGGCTGTCTGCGGCTTGGAGGCCAAGACAGCTGGGAGGCCACTCTGCTGCTAACTTTTGTGGGCCCTCAGACCTGCCAAGTCCCCTCTCGGGCCTCAGTGTCCCCTCTGTGAAATGAGAGCCTCAGTGATCCCCCTGCCTCCCTCCAGTTTTGGCATCCTATGGCTTTAAGTTTCTGTATCTCTCTCTGGCATCCTGTTTACACCCTTCCGTCTGACACTCTAGTCCCAGAGTCTAGTGATTTTCAACTGGGTCCTACGTTAGAGTAATGTAGGGAGTCTATAAAGGGATTTGTACGCCTACCCCTGAGCTTCTCATTCAAGGCCAGGCTAAGGCCCAGGCATCTGTAGGTTCTACAAACATCCTAGTCAATAGTTCTTTGGGGTCAACAGTCCTCTGCCCCATGGTACATTCTGCGGGTGTTTCATAAATGGCCCTTATTTAGCCTGAAAATGTGGTTTTTAGTTCCCGGATCTGCTACTTCCAATCTATGTGGCCTTGGGGAAATGACTTCCCTGAGCCAGTTTCCTCATTTGCAAGAAGGGGCTGATAATATCATGATAATAACAGCAGCCACATACTCAGCACTGACCAAGTGCCAGGTATTGCTCCAACACCAACACAGATTCCATCCCCCATTGTCCTAATAATGACTTTGTGAGATTTGGTTCTATTTCTCTCATGTTACACTGCTTTATAAGTATGAAAAATGGGGCTCAGCGAGGGTAAGAAACTCACCTGCAGTCACACAGCTACGAAGGGCAGAGCTGAGCCTCAAACCTTGGCCTTTGGCTTCCAGGAAAGAAACCTATTACCACTCTACTTGCTGACCCCGAAGGGCTCTGGGAGAACCCAGAATCTAATGGCCAGGACAGGGTCATGAAGTCTGTGAAGTGTTAGGAGCCTCTCGGGTGCTAAGAAGAAAAAAGCCTTGTGGCTGAGTAAGCCTTGGCAGGGGTGAGGAACAAAGCTCCAGACTCCCAAACCAGACCCCACCACCACACCCATGAGGGGGTCAAGCGCGATCCCCAGCAATACATAGTAGCCCAAAGTGCTCAGATAGAGTCAGGCCAACCTGGGCCTGAGACACAGAGGTCTGGGCTGGAGTCTAGCTGTGCTCGTCCAGGAAGACACGTGTCCTCTTTGGGTCTTGCAGGATCTACAGCCACAGCTCGAAGGGCCTGTGCCCAGAAGAGGGTCTTCTGGGACAGCCAATTCAGCCAGAGTCAGAGAGGGCTGCATTGAAGCTGAGGCCATAAGGGGACTTGCTCTTCCAGAGATAAAAATCCACAGACTGGAAATTTAGAGTGCACAAGTCTCTTCTTGGAAGGCCAAGAAAGGCAGCCCCGGACTGGGAAAGGGCTGACTCCAAGACAAGATTCTGTCACATGTGGTCTGTGGTCTGCTCCTTGCAGGAGGTGTCACCTACAGATCTGGTGACCAGCCCGTTAAGTCCTCATACAAGTCACAGATAAGAAGGTGGGAAAGTGCTTGACAGTGTCAGCCTCCCTGCAAAGATAACTTCTATCTGTTGGTCTCTTGGTACTTTTTTTCAACTGATTAAGTCCATCCCACTGTACAATCATCCAGGCCACATTTCTTTCACACTTACGGGGAAATCACAACATGTTGTCAGAGACCACAGAAGAAAATCATTTAAATGACTGGACTTTGTCTGGCCCAGCTTGGCCTTGACAGACAGGATGGCTACCTCTCCCCATACAGCACATGTCATCTGTCCCCTGAGCCACAGTCAGTGCAGCTGGGCATTCTATTGACACTGTCCCATCACTCTGAAGACAGCACACTCACACTAACCCCAACATTCAGCTCCCCAGGGCCCCACTATGAAGCTAATATCATTTTGTGTGTGTATGTTTTTCCAGGGAAATTATTTGTCTGGGTGTGCTTGTGTGAACTTCCTTTTATATTGACAAGAACAGTAGCATCCTGTATATACCAGTTTAGTTTACTAAGGTCATACAGTTAAATAAGTTAAAATGCAAATAGTACTAGAAGGTTTACAATTAAAATTACCAACATCCAATACCCCATGCTGCCTCTCTACCCCTGTTCTCCAGAGGTAGCATTTTACAAACATTTTGGTTTTCACTTAATGTTTACATAGTATTTCTAAATACTGTGCTGATATTGCCATTTGTTGGGTTTTTAAAAATCATTATAGACATTATCTTGTGACCTCCTGCAATAAAAGAAAGGATTTCTTTTTCTTCCCACAAACTCCCAATATAAAGCAATTTGCCTGAGTCAATATTCAGTGTTTATATTATCATTATCTTATATTATATATGTATTATTAAAACATTGCTCACTGCTGAGTTTCCTAGTGCAAAATGATACATTTTCTTTCTTGTATGACTTTTGATTTTCCCAGAGTTAATAATCACTCTTGATTTTTTGCTTAGATTTCAGTGTACCTATCATTATTTCATCCCAAACTTTCTGCAGAACTGTAAAGCTCCTTGCACTATAGCATATATACAATGAACATAGGTTTATTTTGTTTTCTTGGAAGCACCACTCCTGGAGCCCCTGACTCTTTAATTCTAATCTGGACTGATTGCTTTCCAGGCCCATCACACCACTGCCATCCTTGCGCTGCCCTTTACTATCTCCCTTGAAATTCACTTTGCCTTCCTCCAGGTTGAAACCTTTTGTTTTCCGGATCTTGTGTCTTCTTTTTTCTTGGTTTATTCACTAGTTTTAATGGAGGACATCCTATGAAAGCTTTCTAAGAGGAGGTTCTAAGAGATAATTTTTAAATTTGCATGTCAAAAATATTGTTATTCTACCTTCACTCTTGGCTTACAGGTTAGTTAGGATTTAAATCTAGATTGAAATTTTTTCCTTAGAATTTTGAAAGTGTTTAACCACTGTCTTCCAACATAAGTCCAAAGCTGTTCTGACTCCTGATTCTCTGTGTAGTCTGTTTTTTTTTTTTTCTCTCTCTCTCTATGGAAGCTTTTAGGATCTTCTCATTATCTCTAGCATTCTGAAATGTCATCATGACATGACTTAATGTGTGTAGGCTGCTCTTTATTTTTTCCTCAAATATCCAATGCCGCTTGGCTTTTGACTCATACTTATATGGAGTTTCTAAGATGCTGTCCAGAAGCTCGCCCTAGTCTTCATTAAACTGGTGGCCCCAAGTCAGGGGCCTGTCTGGCTCCAGCTCTCTCTAGATGGTCAGCACCTGTCTTCCCAGGGGTGGCGCAGGGATGTCTAGGGGATTGCAGGAAGATAGAAGGAATCACATAATACTTTAAATCCTCTATTCTGTTTTCACCTGACACTGTATCCTGGGCTTCCAAGGTTCCTGAGCCTGTTTGGGTTCTTGATTCCATCATCCAACCCCTGCAGGCAATTTTCTTTCCACTTTCTGTTCAACTAAGTCTGCATCATGGGTCTATCTGCTTTGCACTTTTGAAATTTTTGTTGACTTCTCTCATCTACTATCATTGCTTGTGATCCTTTTGTTCTTGTGGATTTCTCTCTTCTGAAAAACCAATATTTCTTGCTCTCCTTTGAGTAAAGAAAACAGAGACAAAAGAAGATGCTCTATTCTCCATGTTAACTGAAAGTCCCCTGCACTTTGCTTTCTTAACTTAATCATATACATTGGAGATGGCTCTATATCAAACATCAAGCTCCTCCTCTCCTAGGCAGTATTCCACGGAGGGATGGATTTGCATTTATTTTACCTGTGACCTATGATGCTAGTGGAAAGGCCATGTCAAAGTGTGTTTCCCACTTTGAACCAGGATGTCTGAGCTTGTCCAGCCTTTGCTGGTCCTATTCCATTTTTCAAAGCTCTAATCGGTTGTTCCACATCCTCAGTTGCTCCCCAGGATGTGGTCTCCTGGGTCCTCGGCTTGGCTCAGTAGAGAACTCTCACTTGTATCACCCTCCCATCTTGGAGTTTCTGCCCCCCAGGTCCCCATGCTTGTCTTGCTCTGTCTTGTTTGAAGGTGTCTAATATGAGAAACAAAAGCAGAGTAGGAGCTGAGCTCTTCACCCTCTGCTCTGCCTGACTTATACAGTACATCCCTAGACCCCGCCCCCAGCGCTGACCCGCTGCTGTTCTTCAAGGCCCCAGAGTGTGGGAGCCTCCTGGGCAGAAGCTACCCAGGGGCAGGCGTGGCCCCTCGTGTCCAGGATTAGAACTGTCAAAAGAAGGGGCGGGCCAGAAAGAGCTTTGAGAGCAGCTTGTGAGAGACAAGGCTAAGTATGAGACAAGGCTCCCCGAACTGGAGCCCTCCCTGGCAGCATTCACCAGGATCTGCCTCCCCAGTAAAATACATATCAAATATGCTCTTCTAGGGCAAAGGCACCTTTGATGGGCATGGAAACAGGCTGGAAACAGGATCTGGGCAGAGGCCATTACAGGGCCTGGGTGGGCCATTAAGAAGGGAGGAATACCTGAGCATGACTTGCTTCCAAGGAAATCTTTCTCAGAAGGCCAATACAGAACAGATGGATGGATCGATGATCCACTGATGGATTGATAGCAGGTGGATTGATATTCATGGAAGAACCTGAACCCTCCCCACCCTCCTGGCTCTCCTCTGACCCACCCATCCCTTGCACCACCATGCTCACTCCTAGTATATATGAGGAGCCCCAGCATCTGAAGAATACCATTTGGAGCCCCTGGAGTGAAAAGAAGAGCAGGCAGGGCCATGGTCCATTGCCAAGAGCATTAACTAGTGCAACTCCTTTGAAGGACAATACTGTCATATCTACCAAAATTCTAAATGTATCTACTCTTTGTCCAGCACTTCTATGGCTAGGAGTTTCTCCAGTGGATTTACTCTCACCTGTTGGATAAGATCTTTATACATAAATGTATAAATGCATCATCTGTAAAAATGAAAACCATAAACAACTTAAGAGTCCATAACAGGGGGCCAGTTTCATCCACACTAAGGGATGACCAATACCATTAACAATGAATGAGGCCAATCTCTTTATGCTTTAGGTGAAACTGGCCAAGATGAACACTTAAAAAAAAAAAAAGGTACAGAACAGTTTGAATGGGATAAATGCTGCAGAGTGAATGGGGTTAAACTGTGTAAGAATATAAGTAGGTCTACACATGGACAATCTTTCTGGAAGGCTGGATGATACACTAACAGCAAGCAGAGGCTGCTGAGGGTCTGGGAGGAGTGAATAGAGACATTTGCTTTTCACTTAGAACTTTCACACTATTTGAATTTTCTAGCCATGCTCATATATTCCTTATTTAGATTTTATTTTATTTTTACTCATGTGCTACTTTTTAGAAAATATCAATAGGGGTTATGTGGGTAGTAGGACACAGGGCATTTGGAGTTTTTTGTCACTTCTTTATGCTTTAAAAAGTGAGTGAATATTATTTTACAAAGGGAAATCCTATAACCCAGCGACAGTCCCCAGTTTCTGTGGCTCTCTGTTCCCTGGTCATCCCTCGTCCCCTCGTGTCTTGTGCTTGTGGCAAAGTCATTACCCCCTGAGAACCTGAGTGGGAAATGTGACTTCCAGATCAGATGTGGTGACTGAGGAGGGTTAGTCCAGGCTGAGACGATGAGGGGAAAGGAGAGGGTCCCAGACTGGAGGTGTCCTCACTCTAAGCTCCCCCCACCTCCCCATCAAATGTCTTGGTGAGATTATGTATTCATCAGACAGGTTTCTGTCGAGCACCTGGCTTGGTCCGAGCATGTACACACACTCTTCTCATACTGTTCACACTCTATGCAGCCCCATAAGGAGGGCATCTTCAGCACCTTGACATTGTAGGGTGGTTGTCTTTGGCTGGACAGAGGCTTGTATGACAGCAGGGACTGAACTGCTCACTATCACACCCCCAGTGCCTCCACAGTGTCTGGCACATAACAGGCACTGGAGAGAGCTTGGGAATAAGGGGGGAGGGAGAGAGAGAGAGAGAGAGAGAGAGAACGAGCGAGCTGAACTTCAATGGTGCATCTGACTTTGCTCAGGCAGTGCATGGTTAGAACAGGTCTCAGACTTCAGTTTCCTAAGTCCTTTCCCCATTTTCTTCATCATTGCAAGAAGGCTTTGTACAGCTCTGTGATCCTATGAAGAAACCCCACCTTGAACCCCAGTATAGGGGCAGCAGCCTGAAGCCTGATGTCTCATTCAACTCCAGGGGGTCCCTGGGAAACACGCCCCAGGTGTTCCTTGCCTGGGGTACATTCCTGACTGCCCTGTTCCAGACTCATCTTTTAGAGCTATGTGGCTCTGAGCAAGGACCACACTCAGGAAGCAGAGTGAGATGCGTGTGGGGGGTGGCGCCCGCTCACCTTGCACCAGGGAGAGGGAGCAGGGAGAGGGAGGGGAGCTGGAGCTCTCTACTCACCACAGAATTTCATTTCTGGTGAGGAAGGTCAGGGCCTGCAACAGATCACAGAGAGGTGAACTATCTGCTCCATTCAGCCCTGCCCTTGCCCCTTGGGGAGTGGGGTGCATCGGGGCTGGGGAGGAAAAGTCCATTCTCTTCTTGCACAGCTGGGGCAATGCAGGAGACCCAGTCCCAGGTCGTGGATGTCTGAGGTGGTGGCACAGGGGGAAATAGCACCTTTCCTTCCCCCATTCTCTGACTGCCCAAGGAAGGAGGGTGTTGGCGCAGACATAGAGAGGGATCAGAGACAAGACTAAAACCCTGGGTTCTGGAGCCGGAGACCTCAGGGAAGGAAGGTGACCTCAGGGACTAGACTGGGCCATATGGATGCAGGTTCAGCAAAGGCAAGAGCCACCCCTACCCTGCCTGGAAAACTTCAGGTAAGAGTTTTCCCACTCATCCTGCCTGCCTTAGGAAGTGCCCTCTCTGCCCAGAATCTCTGCCCTGATCTCCCCACCTGGTACTCTTCCAAGTCCTCCCAGTGCATCTGGTACCTCAAACACTGCCCCATGCCAAACCCACTCTTCTCTCTGCCAGTGGCAGAACCTCAGCCCCAAGGGCTCACCAGTTGAGGCAACTTGTTGATCTGGTTGCCATGGTGACCCACATTCCACCTTCTGCCCATTCCACCTGAGCCTCTGAGTTGGCCAAAAAACAGATTCTTCTCATTCCCAGAGTTAAGAGACATCACTCTCAAAACAACAGACAGAAAGGCAGCCCAACTGCAGGGTTGAGAATCACATTGTTGGCTCAGGGGTCATACTGCCTGGGTTCAAATCCCAGATCTGCCTCATGCTGACCATGTGACCTGGGGCAAGCTACTCAGTCTCTGTGTTTCTTCATCTGAAAATTGGGGGTGATAATCATAGGATTGTTGTGAGAATTAGTCAATTTAGGTGACAATGCCTAGCACATAGTAATGTTTAGTGCTCAATTTAGTGCTCAATAAATGTTAGTATTAGAACCACATCCTGCCAGACACAACAACTTGCATCTATAATCCCAGCCACTCTGGAGGGAAGTGGGAGGATCACCTGTGCCCAGGAATTAGAGGCTTTGGTAAGCTATGATGGCGTCACTGCACTCCAGCCTGGGCGACAGAGTGAGATAGTGTCTTAAAAATACAAATACAAAATAAAATAAGAGCCTCATTCCAGGAACCATATCTGATGTAGGGATACAGAAATGAATAACATAGACTCTGACCTCAGGAAGTGGTCCCCCAAAACATGGAAAAGGGCATTCTACCCCATCAGGGTGTCTGCAGGAACAGAGAACACATTCAAATCAGGATAAGGTGAAGAGGATCTAATGAGGGAACTCTCCACACAAGTGTGGTCAGGGTGTAGGGAAACCACCAGCATAGTTCAGACAACAGAGCTGCTACCAGCCCCAGCCCAATGATACACCTGGAAGAAATATCCCAGCGTCCCTCTCTCCTCTTTCTCTGATCTCCTTCAGGGACACAAAGCAGGGTGGACTGGATGAACAGTGAATCTGAACAGAGAAGACATCCAGCACAGCCTTCAACATCCCAGGCCAGGAGGATCCTCCAGAAGTAATCTCCCCCTCCCCTGCCTCCAGGAGGGTCTGCACGCCCACCCTTGTTGTGCCAGGGCTGGTCTCCTTGTTCTAGGACAAGTTCTTCCATGTGCTCTCCTAGGTAAACATCACTGTGACTTTCTGACAGAGCTAATTCACATCTCTGGGAATGCAACTGCCTGCCTGCCTGCTCTCCCTTTGTCTGTCCTTTGTGGGGAGGGAGTCTGGTGGAAGAAAACCCAGAGCCCTCATTCCTTCATTGACTCGCCAGACAGATAAAGTATCGACAATGTGCCGGGGACTTGGCTTGACCCTGGAGGAGAAATGACGGAACATGATCTCAGCCCTCAAGAAACGCATGCTCAACAGACACACACACACACACACACACACACACACACACACACACACACACACACACACACCAGGGAGATGGAAACAAATGCCACAGGGGGATAAGAGTACAGAGATATGAGTATTCGGAAGAGGAAAGATTTGCTGGGAAACAAGTCGTTTCATGTAAGTGGTGGCATCTAAGTGGTCATTAAGAATCTGGGTTCAAAGTAGCAAAGGCGGGTCAGGCGTGGTGGCTCATGCCTACAATCCCAGCACTTTGGGAGGCCGAGATGAGAGGATTGCTTAAGCCCTTGGGTTCGAGATCAACCTGGGCAACTTGGAGACCTCACCTCTACAATAAAACAAAAAATTAGCTGGGCATGGTGGTGCGTGCCTGTAGTTCCAGCTACTTGGAAAGCTGAGGCAGAAGGATCGCCTGACTCCAGCAGGTGGAGGCTGTGGTGGCCGGGAGCGTGACACTGCCCTCCAGTCTGGGTGACAGAATAAGACTCCAACTCAGAAAAAAAGTGGTAAAGGCCTGGTTGCAATTCTTCTTGCTGCATCATCTCACACAAGTCATAAAGCCATTCTCAGTCTCAAGACTTCATCTGTAAAATGGGAATGATAAATCTCTACTTTATAATTATTGCAGAGGTAAAATAAAATGATATATGTTTGTAAAGCTCTTATTTAGCAAGATACCTGGTACATATTGAGTTATCAACTAAGGATAAATAATATTACTTTTAAAAGCTAGGCCTGGGAGAAAGGATAGGATTTAGCAGGCAAAGTCAGCAATCAAATTCTATCTTCTGCTCAATGCTTTCAGTTTCTACCATGATTGATCAAACAGCTTCTATCTGCTAGGTGTGTCCACACAGACTTTCTGCATTCACATTCACAGTGGCTCTGTGAGCTGGGTAGTATATCCTCTTTCCTTGGCTGTGAGGAAGGTGGAAGCTGGTGAGGTGAAGTGATACTCTTGGGCCACTCAGCTGGCAAGAGGGTAAGTTGCAGGTCTGGGGATTCCCAGAGCATGGTAGGAAACTCAGGGAAGCCAGGGGATCTGCAAAGTCACCCCCTCCCTCCCCCCGGAGGCCACTTCCGTCTCCAGTGTCAATCCTCCTAATTACAACAGGTGCAAGTGACAGGTTGTCACCGGCTGGTTGTGACTTTAATACTTGGCTGACACTTGTTCAAAAGAAAACAAAAACAAAGGAGAGAACTGCCTGGCAACTGAGAGCTGTCTCAGTCCCTATTGACTGAGTTAGGCAGAGGAGACAAGAGGTGAATGAGATGGACAACGTTCTGCCCTATGGAGTCAGACATGCTTACACATATCCATATCCCTTAGACAACCATGCGTGCTATGTAAGAAAGAGCAGGGCAGGTTGAGGAAGGGCATGGCCCCAGAGGGGTTGGTGATCATGGAAGCCTTCTCAAGGAGACACCACTGAAACAGAGAACCGGGTGACAGGGAGGGGTACGCCAGGCTGAGAAGTCAGGAACAGTTTTTCAGGCTCAGAAGGCAACAGGATCCAGCTAGAACTTAATAACTGTTTGGTTTTCACTGTATTTGCTTACCTGGTACCTTCCATTTTGAAAATGATGCAGGTTTGCCATTTATGACTGTAATATAAACTTTCCCTTATAAATGTACCTGTTTAATTAAAGATATAGGAGCCCATTTTAAAAATACTAAGTAAATAATTATACACATGGTGAAGCAATATGCCAGAAATCACAAAGTTCTCTCTCTCTCTCTCTCTCTCTCTCTCTCTCTCTCTCTCTCTCTCTCTCTCTCTCACACACACACACACACACACACACACAAAACCAAGGTTTGTAAACTCTGCTACCTTCTTCTCTCCTTCACCTTTCAAACCCCCAGCTTCCAACTCCTGCCCATCCACCCCCCACAGGCTCCGAGATTTCATCCTAGAAAGAGTTTTCATTTGTTCCTATAATAACAATAGTAACAATAAGACTATCACCTTACATTTGCATATCTCTTTGTAATTCCAAAATGCTTTTCTCTGTACCAACACATTTGTGCAAGAAATAAAAGCCAATGCTCCTTAAAAAAGAAAGAGGCTGGAGTGGGTGGCTCACACCTGTAATCCTAGTGCCTTGGGATGCCAAGGTGGGAGGAACACTTGAGGCCAGGAGTTCAAGATGGGCAACATAGTGAGATTCATCTCTACAAAAAATTTAAAAATTAGCCAGGCATGGTGGCACATACCTGTAATCCCAGCCACTTGGGAGGTGGAGATGGGAGGATTGCTTAAGCCCAGGAGGTTGAAGCTGCAGTGAACTATGATCATGTCACTTTACTCCAACCTGAGTGACAGAGTTAGATTCTGTCAAGAAGGAAGGAAGGAAGGAAGGAAGGAAGGAAGGAAGGAAAGGAAAGATCCTCCTTCCACATGGTTTGGACTTTAATACACTAAACAACCCAACCCCTCTCCAGCTCATTATGTTTCTCTAACTCCTCTTAAGCAGGAATTTTGGAAGGCATGTAACTGAGCAGAAAGCAGGGGGAAGGGCAGTTCTACATATATCCTTCCCCTTCAGGGTCTGTCCCTGTGGGAACTCTCCGCATGGGACAGACTAAATTATTTACAAGGTTTCTGTTACCTTGCAATTGCAGTTTTATGGACTTTAAAAACTACAGCCCCTGCTCCTACATTGATTCATACAGTTCTTAATATTCAAGAGAGGCTGAAAAGAAACTTATATTCAAAATGTATAAAGAACTCTAACAATTTAACAATAAAACATCAAATAAACCAACTAAAAATGGGCAAAAGTTTTGAACAGACATTTCTCCAAAGAAGATATATGAATTGTCAATGAGCATGTGAAAAGAAGCTCAGTATCATTAGCTATCAGAGGGATGAAAATCAAAACTACAATAAGATATCTCCTTACAACCTCTAGTATGGTCAAAAATTTTTAAAAAATTAATGAGAAGTGTTGGAGAGGATATAGAGAAACTGGAACCCTCATACATTGCTGGTGGAACGTTAAATGGTGCATCCACTTTGGAAAAGAGTTTGGCAGTTCCTCAAAAAGTTAAGCAGAGTTGTCATATGACCCAGCAATTCTACCCCCAGGTATACAATCAAGAGCAGGAAAACTGTGCTTATACAAAAACTTGTACTGGAATGTTCACAGCAGCATTATTCATAATAGCCCCAAACTGGAAATAGCCCAAATGTCCATCAATTGATGAATGTATAAATTAAATGTGGTATATCCATACAATAGAATATTATTCTGCAATGAAAAGAAATGAAGTACCGATACAGGTATAATATGGATGAATATTAACAACATTATGTAAAGGGAAAGAAACCAGTCACAAAGAACAACATATTGTATGATTCCACTTATATGAAATATCCAGAATAGGCAAATCCATAGAGACAGAAAATAGATAGGTGATTGCCAGGAGCTGGGAGCTGGGGAGACTGGGGGTGACTGCTGATGGGGATGGGGTTTCTTTTTGGGGTGATAAAATATTCTTACAGTAGATGGTGGTGATGGATGTACAATGCTGTGAATATATACTAGCAATCATTGAGGTGCGCACTTTAAACGAGTGAATTGTATGGTATGTCAATTATGCTCTAATAAAGCTGTTATTCAGATTTTTTCAGAGGTTTTTAAGTTATAACTTAGTGCCTCACTGTAAATATTATTAAAGGAATGTGTACTTGAGAGAATACATTTTAAACAGTTTTCGATCTATTTCCGCAGCCTGAATCTTTAGCCCAGGGGGTTCCACCCACAGCAATCATCCGTGCTTGAGGACAATGGCCGATCCTGCTGGGACAAGTCACTGCCTGGCTCTGAACATCAACTTGACTTTTGTTCCCAGCAACCAGGCAAGCTGAAAAACTATGCTTTGTCTGGAGGGAGGATTTTCTAGATTCCTTAGGTATGGCAAGAAGCAGGCCCAGGGGAGCAGATCTTGGGACATCTATGGGGCATCCTGAGCAGGCAGGAAGAAACAGAATGGCAGGGCTGCCCTTCTGGTCTTGGGGACAGAGGGAATAAAGAAGACAACGAGGAAAGGAGATTGCTCTGCACTCCATACCCAAGGATGCAGGTGTGGGGCAGAGGTGCTTAGAAACATCCCAGAGCTTGCTGGGTGGGTGTAGTGGGGCCCATAAACCACCAGAGCCCGCCTTATGTTCTTGGCGGCCATTTCCAGCAGGAGTGCAGTGCTGGAAGGAGTGCCCAGTGCTGGAAGGAGTACCCAGGGTAGGGCTCCTGGCTTCCCTGGCCTGATGGCAGCATGCAGGGACCCAGAAGCCCTCACATTCCCCAGGAAGAGGGCCAGAGAGCTCGGTGGTCTGGCAAAGTCCTGACCAGGATGAAGAACCTACTAAAACACTTTCCTAGAGTCAGACGGTACACCATGGACTCCCATAACGGCATGGAGAAGGTGGGCAGGTAATATCTTGAAAGTTAAATCTTTTGTTCTTTTATCCACCTCCCATGAGACATCTTTTTCCCTTTTAGTCTCCCATTCACATTGCCTGGGGAAAAGCAGAATTTTAAAGCAGGGAGGGAAATGCTAGAAGCAGCCAAGTTTCCTTTTTTCTTAATAAATCAGACTTTTGAGAATCAGAAGGAAAAGCTGAAGGAAGCAGAGTCTAAAGTTCATCAAAGAAGGAAAGGCACTCCCAGTAATGTTAGGAGCCTCTCATGATGCTGCCCTGTTACTTGTGCTGAAAGACAGGGAAGGAGCACCAGGCCACCAGGGAGGCTGGGCGAGGGTTTCCCGACTGACTGACCGGGCACCTCACCATTGCCAGCCCTAAAAGCACCACTCACTGCCCAGGAAAAGGAGCCACACAAGTCTCACTGCCTCACCATGGGGCAGGGCGCTCTGTGACAGCATCTGGCCCTACTGGCCCTCAGGGACTGCCCAGTAGAGTCACAGTTATTTGTTTCCCAAGGCTTTGCTGAGACCCTGTCCAAACTGCCCTTCATTTCCAATGACACAGGACACTGGAGATCTCTGAAGAAAAGAGGGTGAGCGGCCTTGACATTCAGAGGGTGGAGGGCTGGTGGGAGTATGGAAGGAAGGCCTAACACTGGCTCTTGGCCAGGGCTGGACAGCGGTGACCCTGCCCTTTTACAACTTACAGGTCACACCCTGATGTCAGACACTGCTGAAAGGTTCATGTGAACTTAGTCCATCTCCCACTGATCCAGAGTTGCTCGAGGACTCTTAAGTCCTTATTTTCTGCCCAGAACCTTTTCTATCAAGAAGCCTCTACAGCCTACAAGTACTCATAGCTCAGAAGTTCAGAGTGACACTCTCGAGGGTGACCTTCAGCCATGGGGTGTGGGAGCTGGTGGAGAAAGACCTCTTCACCCATATGTCTAAGGGACAACTCTGGAGGGGTTCTGTGTCTTCTCTTTAGGTCCCGGTGGGGTCAAGGGCCTTAGGGACAGAGGTGACCTGGACACACCTGGGTTTCTCCTCTTTCCTGCCTCTTATTCCCCAGTCCCTCAACTCCTGCTCTCTGGGGTCAGGTCTCACACTACCTCCACAGAAGCCCTGGTTTCAGGTTCTGTTTTCGTGTGACACCAGGCTAAGTCATCCCCAGTACTGTTAGGAGCCTCTCATGATGCGGCCCTGTTACTTGTGCTGAAAATGGGGAGCAGGTATTTGAGAAGGAGGACTCCAAAAACTTGCTTTCTGATTTGAGCAGTTCTGAATTTTTTGGGGGGTTTTTTTTGAGTTGGAGTCTCACTAGTCGCCCAGGCTGGAGTGCAGTGACATGCTCCCGGCCACCGCGGCCTTGACCTGCTGGGCTCAGGCAATCCTTCTGCCTCAACCTTCCAAGTAGCTGGAACTACAGGCACATGCTACCACACCCAGCTAATTTTTTGATTTATTGTAGAGACGAGGTCTCACCATGTTGCCCAGGTTGGTCTTGAACCCGCCAGCTCAGGCAATCCTCTCGCCTCGGCCTCCCAAAGTGCTAGGATTATAGGCTTGAGCCACCACGCTCAGTCCTGAATTTTTAATTCTATAATCTTGTAGACAAATCTTAAAAGTCATCTTGTTGGATCCCTTCAAATGACAGGTGAGGAGGCCTGAGAGCTTTGCTGGACAGCATGTGGGCACTGAAGGAAGAGTTGGCTCAGAAACCCATTCCCCAGTTCCTCCCTCCCCACAGGCTCTGAAAGCTGCTAACTGGAGGTCATAGAGCTGGTTTAATGAGATCCCATCTGTGAGAATGTCTTGGAAACTGTGAAGCATTGTAAAAATGCTATTTGTCATGATTTGCACCAGACCTGGTACTGGAACCCAGATCTACTGGCTCCCTGGACATCAGAAGACAATATTAGACAGCAATTAACAACTTTTTTTTATTGACTCTGAGTCTCTGTCACCCAGACTGGAGTGCAGTGGCATGATTACGGCTCATTCCACCCTCAACCTTCCAGGCTTAGGTGATCCTTCCTCCTCAGCCTCCCAAGTAACTGGGACTACAGATGTACCACCATGCCTGCCTAATTGTTTTAATTTTAATTTTTACTTTTGTAGAGGCAAGGTCTCTACTATGAACTCCTGGACTCAAGTGATTTTCCTGCCTCAGCCCCTCAAAGTGCTAGAATTACAGGTATGAGCCACCACACCTGGCAAGACAGAAATTTAGAATTGCTTATTTTCATGGTCACACACTTAGACACCTGCCAACTCAAATAAAAGCCCTCTGCCAGTCCCAAGTGCTCCCTGCACAGCCTTCAGCTGGGTGCCTGGGACTTGGGGTGTGGCCATCTGCTCTCCTTGTCTATTCTTCATTTACTTATTCAGGAAATTATTTACAAATCTTCTAAGATGTTCTAGACAGGTTTCTAGTGCTGGGGATGTAGTGGTGACAAAGACAGGCTTGGCCCCTGGTCTCAAGGAGGTTAGAGTCTAGTAGGGCAGAAATGTAGGCAATGGTCCCTCAGTTGGCTATCTAATCACGTCTGTGGGAGTGCTATGAACAAAGAGTGAAGTAGGTAAGGACAGTGAGTTAACAGGGGCACCTAACCAATTCTGGGGTTTGAGAAGCTCCTTTGAGGAGGGGACATTTAGCTGGGACCTGAAGAATGAGCCACAGAGAGGCAGACATCGGGGGAAGGGCATGTGTGAAGGCCCAGGCTGAAGGAGCTCCAGGCGCTGGCAGGACAGAGAAGGCCCTGAGGACCAGGTGTGTGTCAAGAACACAAGCCAGGTGAGGATGGGAGAGGGCTTGGGCAGCCTAGGCAGGGCCAGTGGCTCCTTGAGGGCTTATCTTCAAAGCTTTCTGTTAGAAGCAGTGGGAAGTCACTGGAGGGTGTTCTGCAGAGAAATGACATCATCAGAGTTTTGTTTCCAAGGGATCAGTCTGCCCACAGGGTGGCTGGCGAGCCATTGGAAGGAGGCCAGTGCGGCTCTAGGGGACTGTGAGGAGACTGCTGAGTAACCTACGGCAAGGCACAGTCGAGGACAAGGTTGTGGCTTCCAGAAGAGAACTGGATGACTTCATGTGATGTTTGAGGTGGAATTGGCAACATTGGGAAAATGGATGTGGGAGGGGAGGGAGCAGGAATTGTCATGATTGTGACCCTCGATTTTTGACATGGGCAGAGGAGATGCAGACTTGGGTGGGAGAACAAGATTTTGGACACATTGAGTTTGAGATGTCTGTGTGACAGCCGCATGGAGGTGACAAATGACAGTTGTGTACATGGGGCCAAGAGCTCAGTACAGAGCTCTGGACATCAGACATTTGGGAATGTCCAGGCAGAGGTGACATTAAAACTGTGGATGAGATAAGCCAGAGTTAATAGTGATGGCAGAGACACACTCCCTACCCTGGTGGAGCTGACATTCTAATGGAGTAGATAGAGGACAGCAATTCCTGAAATGTCAGAGCAGCTCCTTAGAGGGCAGTCCTCCCACCAGGAATGAACTGGACAAACTCCAAAAGCCATCCGTGGAGGGCAGCCAGGGCTGGTGAGGTCAGGATCCCTGAGAGAAGGGAAGCTTATGGAGAGGCCATCAGTGCCTCTCTTCCCCTTGAGGACTCTACTGACTTAAGACCAGTGTGGGGCTAAGAGACTGAAGTCAAGCAGAACACGTGGATAAAAAGCAGAGAACTTCGGTGTGAGGCTGTGGCAATTTCAAGGGGCTGGAAGACAAATCTGGGGTTCAGACTACAAGGCAAGCAGTGCCTGAAGGCCAAGATGTCTGGGGAAAGAGGGTAGCTCGGTGTTCTATGGCCCCTTTCTCTGGAAGGCATTGACTGGTTTGTGAGTAGCACCTACCCGAGTAGAGCGGCATTGCTGAGAGACAGGGGTGCTGAGCAGTTTTTGGCAGTGTCATGGGACTTGGAAGACAAACTTGGAATTGAAGACCCACCACAGAGGAAGGGCCCTAAAAACAAGCCAAACTTGCAGTGAAAACTCCAAAAAAGTTATGTACTAGGAGGCAGGGTGAGCCAGAATTAGGGTGGCCTTCATAAAGTCTGACAGCCAGCTCCAAACCATCCCAGCCTGGATTAGGATGACCTTCCGCTTCTCTAACTACCTTCTGGAAAGAAGAGCAAATCCTCTATGACGAAAGAACACCCGTCAGAGCCAAAATCATCTCCACAATAGCAACAGCTCCACAGGTGATCCAGATATTGGAGTTCTCCAACACAGACTTTAAAATAACTGTGGTTAATGTGGTCAAGAAAATAGATGATGAAATTGAGAATTTCACCAGGGAACTGGAATCTCTGCGAAAGAATCAAATGGAAATAATAATGGAATGGATAGAATTTGGGAACTGATATCCTTAAAGAATGGCTAATATTTTTCCACAGAGCCAGGAGAAAGAACATCCCAGGGGAAAGGAAGTCACCAGGAAGCCCCACAGTGGCAACCTGAAAACAGGACAGACGGGCGAGGGTGTGGTGAGACAGCAGCCTTCAGTGGAGGCAAATTAGGGAAAGGACGGTTGGAACCACATGATGCTGGAACGTGAATGTTACATGAAGAAATTAGGATTCTGTTCTGCAGACTAAGAGTGAACAGTAGTAAAACCAGTGTCTCTGGTTTTAGTATGACTCGGGGTCAATTAAGAAAAAGTGAAAAATGATAGTTTACATTTTAAAAAATTACTCTTTCCCCCCCCAAACATCAGGAAATATATAGCCATGCAGGTACTTAAAACATTTTGAACTGCTTCTCCATACCTGAAGAGTTTCATTCTTTTGGCTATTTTTCCCCCCAAAACTATGTAACAAGTCTATATTACAGTTTTGGACTGTAACATTGAACTTTTAAACAAATCTTGTTATTGAGCAAGACCTTTTTTCAGCTGGTTTATTTTGTCCTTCCTTTACTGACCTTGCAAACTACTTAATTGCGAAACGTGGTTTATCTCAGAGTGCCTCTTAACATTGTATTCTTGAAAATAGGAGATTTTTCCATTGCATGGGAAACCAGCAGCAACGTCTTGAACGCGCTCACATACAAAGCAGGGCTCCACTTCCCACTTACTTAGAGACATATGGTTTTCATCAGCCACTTCTTCTTGGCAACCACCATAGCAAGGATTTACATTTTATTTAGCAAGTGGCCCACCACTCTCACACCAAGCCCCTGTTTGCTGTTCTCCCTCTCCCCTGTCTCACATAATCCTGCCTCAATCTCCACTTCCAAAGAGCACCAATGGTTTGCTGGCAAACCCAGTTGATTGAGTCACCACATCTGCCAGACCGGGCCAGTAGAGCTTGCAGCAGGAAATCAGTCCAAAGGCATCTGGGAGCTGGAGTGGACCAAGCTGAGTCTGAACCACCTCTAGAAGAGAAGGTTCCTGAAATTTGACTGGCTGGCCAGTGGGAGCTGCTCTTTACTGCCACAGAGATAGGGCTGCTGGTAAGGCCGGCTTCAGGCCTGAAGGCTACTTATATGAGGGGTGTTCTGCTCCAGTGCTGATCCGGGGCAGGGGATGGCCAAGCCCCATCCCCTAACCGCAGGTTCCCCCACTCTGTACTCCCCAGTTTCTGCCCTTCCCAACATCACTAGGAGTGATGCATGAAGCTCCTACCTTAGTCACCTTCTAGGTAGGCAGTGAAGTTTGGTGACCCCTCAGTTGATCTGACCACCCTTCCTCTGAAACCTAGCTGAGACAATGACCACATAAACAGCCAGAGGTACCTGAGGTCTCATGAAACAGCCCCAAACCAGGTGCTGAGAGACCCACATTGTCCAGCATCCCACCCACCATAGTGACTACAACAATGATCATTTCTAGCTTTACCTCCACAGCTTCATCCTAGTCCAAAGCATCCTTCTCTCTCACCCAGACCACTGCACTAGCTCCTAGCATGGCCCCCGATTCCCTTCTGGCCTATACTCTACACAGAGGCAATATGGTCTTTTAAAAACAAAAATCAGATCATATCAGGCCCCATAGAAACCTCCTTAATGACTTTCAATAAAATACTTAGAATAAAACACCAACACCTCACTATGACCCATGTGGCCCCTTCCCTCACTTATTTCGCCAACCTCACCTGAATGATTCTCTCCCTCACCTCCTGCATTCCAGCTACACTGGCCTCCCTTCACTCCTCAAAGCACCAGCATTCTGAACCCCAGGCCAGTATCTGGCATCTCCTGCCCCTGCCAGCTTGGGCAGCACAGTTTCTACCCTTGCAGGCTACCTGGATCATAATGAACTTCTACCAGAGGTAAGCTCAGCCCCTTCTCAGGACTCAGTTCTGGCTCTCTGGGCCTTACTAGACCTTATCTTCTAATTTTTCCATTCTCATTTTTCAAATGAGGGACAGAGGCCTAAATGGGGAAGGGGATTGGTTAACACTTGAAGTGAGTTGAGAGCAGAATTGGCCTCTGACCTGTGTTCCGATTCTCAGGGCAGAGCTCCATCCCTTTCAGGCTGTCTGGTCAGGGCCATGGGGCAGCCTGAGGAGCAGGTACAGTTGGTGCAACATTTTAGAGACCAGATTCCAATCTGACTGCTTCTTTCCAGGGTTCAGGGTCCAGTGGAGCTCTGGCTTAGCCAGGCAAACGTGTCTTCAGTACTTCCCATGTGGTGGATGCTCCAGCGGGTGCTGAGGATTTGCCATGGCTAGGGGCCCTGGGTCTGAATCACACTCTTAGACCCTCAGCCACATGGAGGCAGAGTGGCATGGGGGACAGGCCACATGCAAGCAGCAGGGCTCTGAGATCTCACTGGAGGAGGGAAGAGAGGGCCTTCCTGCAGCTCGGGGGCGCCCCATGCTGGTCCTCCAACTTGGGAGGCAGCAAGAATTGCGACATGAGGCTGTGGGCTATTTTGAGAAGGTCTTGTACTAAGGAGGTAAGTGTGGCTAGAAGGTGCTGACAGGCGAGGGATGCAGCTAGGTGGGGTGAGATCTATCCATCTAGGCAGGTGGACTCATTGGAGACATCTCTGGGCTATAGTTAAACTTGAGCAATGGAAAAGAAAAAAAACTTCTATTTCAACAACCAGCAAAATTATTCCAGCTACTTCTGCTTTCCAAGGGGGTGGTATAATTCATACCAAAGGGAGGATGGATGAATCTTTTTGCATGCCCATAGAGACTGGTAGAGGAAGGAGTCAAGCTGAACAATTTGACTGTTAAAGCAAAGAGTAATTCCAAAGCTGATCCTCAGTGGGTTTCTGAGCAGGCAGAGATTGGCCCAGACACAGTCTGGGGCCAGGGGATGGGGAGGGTGTGTGTGGGGAGGTGCTGAGCTACTTCACAGGAGAAACAAAGAGGGCACTATGGGAGTCTAGCTGTGTGTGTGTGTGTGTGTGAGAGAGAGAGAGAGAGAGAGAGAGAGAGAGAGAGAGAGAGAGAGAGAGAAGGCATGATGATTAGTGGGAGGCGGCATGGATGGGGGTGGGGCACGCCCAAGGGAATATTTGATATTCAGTCTTTAGGTAGTTTTTGTGCTAAGATTCAATGTAGCTCTCCCAGTTACTTGTAGGAAAAATATGTTACATATACCTTATTCTAGAATTACTTTGGGGCAACCAAGGAAAAGGATCTATATTTTACATTTGTCTTGACACAAGACAGAGAGAAGAAAACAATGTTGGAAGGAAGGAAAGGAGGGAGGGAGGAAAGAAGGGAGGGAGAGAGGAGGGAGAGAGAGAGGGAAAGAAGGAAGGAGGGAGGAAGAAAGGGAAGGATGGAAGAAAAGAAGGAAGCAAGGAAGGAAGGGAGGGAGGGAAGGAGTTTAGTGGAAATAGACTATCAGAGGAAAGGAATTTGGGAACAAGTCTCCAGAGTTATTGCAGGATGGATATCTTGGGCTTTCCTCTATTGTGGGTTGAGGGCTTGGATATTAAAAGGCAAGGTGGCCCCATAAGGCCATATGACTTGGAAACACCCAAATGGCAGACATCTTGGTTTTAATTGTATGTAACTTACAAAATGATTAGCAAGAAAAAAGACAGAGCAGGACCTGGTGAGCCCCTAAGGGGCATTTGAGGGGATTCATTATCTAGGAGTCTAAATCTAGGTCTGTTCTTTTAAAGGAAAGTCCTCAGTCGCCTTAACCAAGGGGATTATAGAAACCCTTGTAGGATCAGGAAGGGAGTGGGCATACTATTCTCTGCTTCACAAACACCTTCATGTACCCCACCCCCAACCCCAGCCCTACAAGTCACCTCAGCTTATATAATAAGGACATGTCTGACTCCAAATGTTCCCTGCCCCTTTCCTCTTACTGTTTCTTCTTCTTTTTTTTTTTTTGAGTTGTAGTCCCACTCTGTCGCCCAGACTGGAGTGCAGTGGCCGCTCCGGCCACCGCAGCCTCGCCTGCTGGGCTCTGGTGATCCTTCCGCCTCAGCCTTCCGGGTAGCCGAAATTACAGGCATGCGCTACCATGCCCGGCTGATTTTTTGGTTTATTGTAGAGATGAGGTCTTGCTGCCCAGGCGGTTCTCGAACCCGCGGGCTCAGGCAGTCCACTCACCTCAGCCTCCCAAAGGCGCGGGATTACAGGCTGAGCCACTGAGCCCGGCTCCTCTTGCTGTTTCTTAAAGTTACTTTTAAATTATGGATCGACTCATTAATAGCCAGTTAAGATGACTGAATGGTTTCATCTGTATTTCAGGACAGCCCTGGGATCCTTTTGGTTCTAAATTAGGACACACTCCTTCCCTTCCTACTTAGAAACTGAGGTTGCTGACACCTCAGAGCTCCCCATGGTTGAGCCAAATTGCTTGGTTCTTTGTAGAAGTGTAGAAACTTCAAATCACACATGGCTGTGATCAGGGTGCCCTCCAAAGGCCTCACCAGCACCTGACTCTTGAGTATCAATCTTGTATGTCAATTTCTTCAGAGAAGAATCCATCTTGTGCTTTATTGTAATACAACCCTTAGAAAGAAGGATTCCCCAGGATGTTCATGTGGGCATCTCCATCCAGAGAAGAATGACCAGGGTGGAGGGTCTAGAAAACATCTCAGATGTAAAATGAATTGGGGACATTGAGTCTAGGGAGGGGCAAACTGGGGAGAAAATGCAGCTGCTAGTGAGGACTGTCACTTCTAAGTGAGAGAAATCCAACAAAATAGATTAAGCAGGAATCAAATGCATTGGCTAAAGTAAAAGGGAGGATCATGTCAGCTTCAAGAATGGCTGAATCCAGTAGCTCAACAATGCCCTTGGTGGCTCCTCCACCTGCCTGTTTCTACTTGGCATGATCTATAGCTGGATCCTGTGCCTCAAACTACATTCCCAGAACTCTGTCCCAAGGCTCTCAAATATTTTCTCTCCATGGAGGAAGTCTTCTTGGTCACCAGTAACTCTAGATTCATATCCTATTTCTTTAGAGACCCCACCAGAATGAGTCCATCTGTTGGGAAAGTCTGGGCCCAACTGGTTGGCCCAAACTCGAATCCCAGCCCTATCCTGACATAGAATAGGTGCTCCTGCTAGCCTGGCCCGGGTTATAAGCACACTCCTTGTTTCTGAGATTGCCATCAGCTCTGCCCAAATCACATGAAATAGGTTCCCTACAGGAAGGAGGGGTTCTGATGCTACAGGATGGGTGGAAGAGATGTAGGGCAGACAAAAACAGCAGACATCCACTGTCTATACATACATGAAATAGACTGGGATTTTTCCTTTCTATATAACACACGTTTGATCACATCATCATTTTGCTTAATCCTTTAATGACTCCCCATGGCCTACAAGATAAGGTCCAGCTCCTTCAAATGGCTCACAAAGCCTTCCATACTCTGGTCCTGGCTCCCTGCTGGGCTTCACCTCTGACCACTCATGTCTAACTCTCTCCCCTGGCATTATCACAGTCAGAGCCAATCAGGCCTCACACTTTCCTCCCAAAACACGTCAGGCCTTTTCCTAATTCTCCAAAGACAAGTTAACAACATTTCTTGAAATCTTAGGGAGGAAAGGGGAGGTGCATACCAGAATGCATCCTAACTGTTCTTAGAAGTGGCTTTGCTGACAGTACATAGCCCAGAGCTAACTTTGAAGTCCTTCACAAGACCTCTCCCTACCTCATCTGCCGACTGCTTCCATATGGCTAGGGATAAATCTCCTCCCATCACCAGGCCTGTCCCCCTTCCTTGGAGTCCAGGCCTAAGTGACTCCCCTCTCCTCCTCAGCATCAGGAAGTGGTTTTTCCCTCCATATCTAAGATCTGCCTCCCAAGCACCCTTGCCTGCTACAGAATTAGCCTGTTTCCTGCATTACTGATAATAGGGATATAAAAAAGAATACCTGCCAGAACATTTCCCCAAAGCTGAGATGGTCACGTTAAAATAGCACTTCACGAGGGACACCAACTCCCAGGTTTAGGCTGGGCTGCACCAGGTCTGGTTGGGGTCATTTGCACAGTTGTTTTCTCAAGCCTGAGCTGAAGAAGTGAGTTGTTCTCTTCCACGTTCTTCTCTATCCCAGCTCCTTAGCTTGTGCAAATAATTGATCCCAGAATAATACACACAAAATTGTAAGAACACACCTATTTCAGGCATAAGATAGTCTGATTCCAAATTAGGAGATGATGGTGCTCTAAATAAAATAATCCTCAGAGACATAATTCAATAAATTCATTAAATATATATTACTAAAGGGTATTAACATCTCAGACCAAGTAATCTCCTTTAAGGGCCCTTCAGTGCTTTTCCACACACATCAAGAATAATAGGTAGGTTCTTGCTTTACATTAGCATAGTTCAAATAGTCAGCCCAAGTAGTGCATTCCAAAACAAAAGAATATCTTCCACAGAGCAAATTCTAGCCTCCATATGAAAAGACAGACATAATTGGTAATCTTAAAATGTATTTTTCTTCTCAGTTTATAAAAAAACCAACTTGCTATAAAGTAATGTTATAATTTCAGGACAAAGGATAACAAGGAGAGAGATAAGGTGAACACTGACTTCAAAGTTTTGTTGTGGGAGACTTATTAAGAATCCAAACAAACCATAATTTATCTAATCAGATACAGGAATTTTCTGAACATGTTCCAAACAGCAAAATATTATATAACAGCTTAAATTTCATTTTAAAAACATAACTAAGCTCAAAATCAAGAAAAACAAAATTTCTAGGTATCAGAAGTGAAGCAGAAACCTGTAATCACAGAGGGTCAGAAGGAGGAGGAGGAAGCAATAGTGAAATTATCCACCACATGTAGGCCTTAATAGCTTTGGACACTTGCAGGACTCCTGTTAAAGTAACTCTTATTAAAGATGAGTTTAAAGACAAAAATTATAAAACAGATGGGGAAGTCCAAAGCTAACATAGACATTCTACTAACTGAACAAATGGGATAACTTCCACCAAAGGAAGTAGAAGCTAAAAACTATCTAAAAAGGGCCATAAGTTTGATCAAAAGTTTAGAGATAAGGAAGTTGCGATATAATAAGAATAGAAAATTATGAAATAAGAACAAAAGTATTACACTCTCCAACTATAATTGTGAGTTTGTTTATTTCTTCTTGCAGTTCTATCTCTTTTTGCATCATGCATTTTGAATCAACCTTCTTATTAGGTTCATATACATTTAGGATTACAATGTTCTCTTGATTAACTGATTCCTTTATAACTATGAAATGATCTTCTTTATCCTTAAACTACTTTTTACTCTGAAACCTGTTTTGTATGATATTAACATAGCCACTCCAGCTTTCTTTTGATTGGCATATGCAGGGTATATGTTTATGCAATGTTTTACTTTAAAACTATTTATGACTATATTTAAAGTGGGTTTCTTATAGGCAATATATAATTGGATCGTGATTTTTAAAAAAATCCAATATGATAATCTATACCTTGTAATTGGAGTGTTTAGACCATTTACATTTAATGTGACTATTGACATGGTTGAAGTTAAATCTGCCATTTTGCTGTATGTATTCTACTTGTCCTATCTCTTGTTTATTCTAAGTTCCCTCCTTTTTGAGTCAGTATACTTTATTTTATTATAGTTTTACTGTATTTATAGGATATGAATGGATATGGTGTCCATTTTTATCACAAATCTACCTTATTATTTTTAACTCTGGTATAGTATTCCACAGT
Organism: Carlito syrichta; assembly: GCF_000164805.1. Classification (NCBI taxonomy): domain Eukaryota; kingdom Metazoa; phylum Chordata; class Mammalia; order Primates; family Tarsiidae; genus Carlito; species Carlito syrichta. Next base: position 161,852 of record NW_007052065.1, on the reverse strand, counting down.
ATGGAGGTATCATAGCTTACTTACTATTAATGGAAAAAAATTTATTTTCTTCAGATTTTCACTGTTACAAACACTACTGCAATTAATATCTTTATGCCTTTGTGCCTTTCTGAGAGTATTTCTGTAGGATCAAGTCTCAAAAGTGAAACTTCTGGGTCAAAGGACATGAATGTTTTTATTTTGATGGAGAATGGAAAGTTCACCTCCAAGAAATCCATATCAGTTTTTTCCACTAATAGCATTTCCTGTATCCTTGTCAATACTAGATAGAATCAAGCTTTCTTTCTTTTCTTGCTCATTATATTGGAGGAGGGGATGTCACCATTTGTGTTTTTCTGGATGATATTAAACATATTTACATTTATTTTTTCACCATTTGTATTTCTTCTGTGAATTTCCTATTGTTATGGGTTGAATTGTGTCTCCCTAAAATGTGTATGTTTAAGTCCTAACTCCCAACATCTCAGAATGTGACTATATTTGAAGATAGGACCTTTAAATAGGTAATTAAAATAAAATGAAGTCATTAGGGTAGGTGCTAATCCAATATGGCTGGTATTCTTATTAGAAGAGATTAGGACGCAGACTTGTGCACACACAGAGGAAAAACCATGTGAGAACACAGGGAGAAGGAGACTATCTGCAAGCCAAGCAGAGAGGTCTCAGGAAAAAAAAACAACTAAACGTGCCAACATCTTAACCTTGAACTTAAATTTCTGTTGCTTAAGTCACCCGATCTGTGGTATTTTGTTATGGCAACCTTAGCAAACTAATACACACACACACACACACACACACACACACACACACACACACACACACACACACACATGTCTTTTCCTCCTGGATTGCCTTTTTCTTATTGCCTTGTAGGAGTTCTTTATATATTAACAATAATAACCTTTTATCTTGGGTGACCACACGTTATCCTCCAAACCAAAACATTTCTGGTAGTGACAAATACTAAACTAGATGAACAACCAGGACAAGTATACATTAGAAAAGTCCTGAGAAAACCAGAACGTATGGTCTGTTACATTTGCTGCCGAATTTTTCTCCAAGTATTATAATTACTTTTTAAAATTTTAATAGATTTATTTTTAGAACAGCATTAGGTTTCCAGAGAAATTGAGCAGAAAGTACAGAGAGTTGTCATATATTCCCTGCGCACCCTCAACCTCACACAAACACGCACAATTTCACTTGTTATTATCATCTTGCATTAGTGTGGCACATTTGTTACAACTGATGAACCATTATTGCTACATTATTATTAATTAAAGTTCATAGTTTACATCAGGGTTTATTTTCTGTATTGGACAAGTTTATGAGTACTGAAAAATGCATAATGCCATGTACCTACCATTACAGTATCATACAGAATAGTTTCATCACCTTAAAAATGCCCTGGACTGCCGGGCTCGGTGGCTCAGCCTGTAATCCCGCGCCTTTGGGAGGCTGAGGTGAGTGGATTGCCTGAGCCCGTGGGTTCGAGACCCACCTGGGCAGGGAGACCTCATCTCTACAATAAATCAAAAAATCAGCCGGGTGTGGTAGCGCATGCCTGTAATTCCGGCTACCCGGAAGGCTGAGGCGGAAGGATCGCCGGAGCCCAGCAGGTCGAGGCTGCGGTGGCCGGGAGCGGCCGCTGCACTCCAGTCTGGGCGACAGAGTGAGTCTCCAGCTCAAAAAAAAAAAAATGCCCTGGACTACATATATTCATCTATACATTCATTCACTCTCCCTTGGACCTCAAGCAACCACTGATCTGTTTACTGTCTCTACAATTTGCCCTTTCCAGAATATCATATAGTTGGAGTCATACAGAATGCAGCCTTTTCAGACTGGCTTCTTTCACTTAGCAATATACACTTAAGTTTCCTCCAAGTATTTTTGTGGCTTGATAGCTCCTTTCTTTTGACTGATGAATAGTATTCCGTAGTACTGATGTGCCCCAGTTTGTTTGTCCATTTACCTATTGGAGAATATCTTGGTTGCTTCCAATTACTAGCAACTATGAACAAAGCTGCTATAGACATTCATATGCAGGTGTTTCTGTGGACAAAGTTTTCAGTTCATTTTGGTAAATACTTAGGGGCACAACTGCTGGGTTGAATGAGAAGCCTATGTTTAGCTTTGTAAGAAACTGCCAAACTATCTTCCAAAGTGGCTGTACCATTTGAATTCTCACTGGCAACGGATGAGAGTTCCTATTTCTCCATATCCTAGCCAGTATTTTGTGTTGTCAGTGTTTTGGATTTTAGCCATTTTTAGGTGCGTAGTGGTAGCTCATTGTTGTTTTAATTGGCATTTCCCCAGTGACATATGATGTTGAACATATTTTCATATGCTTGTTTGCCATCTGTGTGTCTTCTTTGGTTAGGTGCTTATTCAGATCTTTTGCCCATTTTAAAATTGGATTTTAAGTCTTTTGCATATTTTGGATATAAATTTCTTATCAGACATGTGTTTTGCAAAAATATTCTTCCAATCTGTGTCTTGTCTTTTTATTCTCTTTACACTGTCCTTCATGGAGCAGAAATTTTTAATTGTAATAAAGTACATCTTAGCAATTTGTTCTTTCATGAATCAAATTTTTTGGTGTTGAATCTAAAAAGTCATTGACAAACCCAAAGTCACCAGGATTTTCTCCTATGTTATCCTCCAGAGATTTTATAGTTTTGCATTTTACATTTAGATCTATGGTTCATTTTGAGTTATTTTTGTGAAATGTGTAAGTTTGTGTCTAGAGTCTATGGTTTTACATGTGTGTGTCCAAGTGTTACAGAATCATTTATTGAAAAAAGATCTCTTTCCTCCCATTGAATTACCTTTGCTCCTTTGTCAAAGACTATTTTACGGTATTTGTATTCATCTATTTCTAGGCTATCTATTCTATTCCATTGATCTATTTGTCTATTCTTTCACTAATATCATACTGCCTTTACTACTGTAGCTTTACAATAAATCTTGAAGACAAGTAGTGTCAGTCCTCTGACTTTGTTCTCTGGTATTGTGTTGGCTATTTTTGTCTTTTGCCTCTCCATATAAACTTTATCTATCTATCTATCTATCTATCTATCTATCTATCTATCTATCTATCTATCTATCTATCATCTATCCTGAGTTGGAGTCTCACTCTGTCACCCAGGTAGGAGTGCAGTGGCACCCTCATGGCATCCACCCTGCTGGACTCAGGTGAGCCTTCCACCTCAGCCTTCCAAGTTGCTGGAACTATAGGCACTCGCACCATGCCCAGCTAATTTTTTGATTTATTGTAGAGATGAGGTCTCGCCAAGTTGCCCTGGCTGGTCTCAAACCCATGGGCTCAGGCAATCCTCTGACCTCTGCCTCCCAAAGTGTTGGGATTATAGGTGTGAGCCACCACTCCCGGCCTCTATATAAACTTTAAAATCAGTTTGATAAAATCCACAAAATCACTTGCTGGGGTTTTGATTGTGTTTGTGTTGAATCTATAGATTATCTTAGGAAGAACTAAAATATTAACAATATTAAGTCTTCCTATCCATGAGCATAGACTATTTCTCAATTTATCAGTTTTCTTTCATCAGTGTTTTGTAGTTTTCTTCACATAGATCCTGTATATATTTTATCAGATTTATACCTAAGCCAACCTGTCTTCCTGTCTCCCCCCTCCTTCCCTCCTTGACTTCCTACTTACCTGCCTTTCTTCTTCTTTTACTTTCTGGTTCTAATGTAAATGATATTGTGTGTTTAATGTCAAATTCCAATTTTTTATTGCTGGAATATAAGAAAGCAATTGACTTTTATATATCCACTTTGTATCCTGAAACTTGCTATAATTACTTTTAAGTTCTGGCAGTATTTTTGTTGGTTCTTTGGAATTTTTCACATAGATAATAATGTTATCTGCAAACAAAGAGTGTTTTGTTTCTTTCTTTCCATTCTGTATACCTTCTATTTCCTCTTCTCATCTTGTTGCATTAGCTAGGTTGTTCAGGACAATACTAAATAAGACTGGCATTTCTATTAACCAGTAAGTATGTTAGCATCAATTACTTTCTTAAAACATGAAAATCAATAAAAATGAATTTTAAAATATGTGTCTATATTTTCTAGATTTTGTGTCTTTCTCTAAAAAGACTTCCCTACTTCAAGGTTATAGAAATATGTTCCTATATTTTTTCTAATAATTGTATAGGTTTGCTTTTTAAAATCTATACAGCCTCAATCTATTTGAAATCTATTTTGTATGTGTCATGAAGAAGGGGTCTGTGGCAGATAGATACTAGAGGTTGGCTGGCTCAAAATTCTTCTCAATGCTCTTCTTGTATGTCTTCCTGTGTTTCAGTGATTCCCTTGAAGCTAGGATTCCAGATGTAATGGAGATTCCCCCAGTTAGATGCCTTCAGATCTTCCACGTTGGCTCCAAGTCAATGACTGAGCAAGGAAAGGAAACTAAAGCATGGTCACTTATACTTACTTTGGCACTACTTTATGGGCAATCTTTGTGTTCAAGACATTCTTCAGAGCTGCACCAGAATTTGAGGCTTTTTTCTGGCCTTTCTTCTCCCTTTCTTTTTATAGGTGCCATAATTATCCCACAGCCAGAAGGCTTTCCCTACTATTCCTGTTCCCTCTCTCTTCCACCTCTTTTCTTCTTTTTTTTTTCTTTTTTTGGAGACAAGGTTTCACTTTGTCACCTAGGCTAGAGTGCAGTGGCACAATCATGGCCCACTGTAGCCTCGAACTCTTGGGCTGGAGCAATCCTCCCACTTCAGCCTGCTATGTAGCTGGTACTAGAAATGCACACTGCCACACTCAGCTAATTTTCTTTATTTTTTTGTTGTTGTAGAGATGAGTGTTAGCCTTAGAGACACCATCTTAAATAATCTCTGCCACTTTGCTAGCTACTCCAGGATGGAAAATTACCAAGTAGGCCAAAGCTACAAAACATCCTGCCATATGTAACACCTAGCCTAACTGCAAGACTTCCTCCCAACTTACTTAACTACAAACCTTAGTTATCCTCTTAGCAACACCAACCATAAAATGTTCTCTTCAAGCTCTATAACAGTCCTAGCCTGTAAGTGGGGGTGGGCTTCCGTCTCATCTGGAGTCCCACTCTGCAAGTTTCCTCCTTGGAATAAACCTGTGTTGCTGTTGAGTCACCCATCGCCCATTTCTGTTTTCCTATCTGCTCATTTTCTTGATCCAACAACAAGGTCTCACTATGTTGCCCAAGCTGGTCTCGAACTCCTGGACTCAAGTAATCCTCCCACCTCGACTTCCCAAAGTGCTGAGATTATAGATGTGAGCCACCGTGTCCAGCCCCTCTCCCATGTATGTTGCACAGGCATCATCCCAACAAGAGTCTGGCCCTCCTAACTCCGTCTTGGTGACTGCTTCCTAGAGGACCTAAGCTAATACAACTCACACAAGCTTCAAGTTATATGGAGAAAAAAGCAGCCCTGTCTCCATTTTACTAGCTCTGATCCCATCAGAGGTGGTATGGTCTTGGAACAGAATCCATGGCAAAAACTTCCTACCGTCTTGCAACTTCCAGGTTGAAACAGAGACATTATCTCCTCCAGTAGCTCAGTCCTACACTGTGGCTTTGGAAGTTCTGACAAACTCAACCTAAAGTCTTTTTTTCAACATTCCCCATGATCCATGATCCTGACTGTCATACAAACCTTCCATAAATTCCTTTCTGATTAGAATAGCAAGAATGAACTCTCTTTTCAGGAAATAAATCCATCACCAATATGATATTTAACTTAATTTTTTCCCAAGTGAGAAATCTATTGTCCCCAAACCATCACTACCAAACAATTGTTGAACAACCAGCCCTTTCTTACTGATTAAAAAATGCTGCTTTATATAACGGACATTGGAGACTCTGTAGGGGGAGGGATGAAATATCACCAACTGGGTATAATGTGCACAGCTGAGAGTGGTGGGTACACTTAAAGACCAAGCTTCTTCAGTACTATATAATGCACCCATGTAACCAAAGACCATTTGTACCCCCTAAAGCTGCTGAAACTTTTAAAAAATGCCCCTTTTGCATACACTAGATATCCATGGATCTGTTTCTTTCTTCTATTGATTGGATTACATCAATATCACTCCATATCAGGTGTTTATTTTATAGTAAATATTGTATTTACTTGTATGTGGGAGGGCTGTTTCTTCCTTATTCTTGCTGTGTCAAAATTTGCTTGGCTATTCTTGTGCATTTTTTATCATAGATGACTTTTAGAATTAGCTTGTAAAGTTACATTTTTAGAACTCTTGTTAAGTTTTTATTGCCATTTTACCGAATTTGCAGATTAATTTTGGGAGAATTTATGTCTCTACGATATTGGATCTTCACCAAGACCCATTTGTATTGGGGGCTGACTAAATGGCTTGGGAATAGGCCTAAAGCTCAAAGGCATGGTTCATGAACAGGCAATTCCAATGGAATCAGATGACTGCCACAGGACCCAATATGGGGTTGCAGGAGAAAACCCACAAGATGTCCTGGGCGTGTCCAGAACGTCTTCACAGACAAGAAGCAGCATCTGAACTGAGACTTGAAGGATGACTAAGATTTTCCCAGGAAGAACAGTGGGAAGTATGTATTTCAGGAAAGGACAGCATAGACAAAGTTATCCAGGCATGCAAGGACATGGAATGTTCCGGGAAACCACAAATTCTTCTGGATCCCTGAAGCACGCAGTGGCAAGCGGCAGGGGAAGGTGGTGCAAAAATGGTGATTGATCAGGTCAGAGGAGTCATCATTTGATGGCCAACATGCATGCCAGGCATTATCCTAAGCGTGAAATTATTGAATATTTATAACACTCCAGTTATGTAACTACTGTTATGACCCCATTCAACAGTGAGACAACATAGTTAAGGAGAGGTTAAGTGACTTTCTCAAGGCAAGGCGGCTATGAAGTAACGGAGGTAAGACTCAAATTCAGACAACCTGGCTCCAGAGGCCATCCATCTTCTTATCTCTACATTGTCTGGAGCACCTCGTAGGCTGAACCAGGGAGCCTGACTGCACCCTATAAACAAAACTTGCCATGTCAGGAGAGGAGAAACATGGTGATTTCTCCTGCAGAAAATTCATTCAAGCCGCAGCCTCAGGAGAGATGATGTTTGGGAGACTCGTGATGCTTGAACAGACACAGCTGCCAGGGAATAGGAAGGAAAAGCTGGAAAAGGGGCCATCAGGACCTGAACCTTATACTCAGACTCCAAACCAAATCTGCTTCTTATACCACATTGATATTCATTCATTCATTCAATACTTATTAAGCCCTTCCTGGGTACCATCTGGGTGCTGGGTGCCGGGATATATCCTAAGACCAGACCCAGAGCTAAAAATGTGACTAATCAGAGCTGTTCCAACCACACCACATGACAAGATGACCCAGTGTATGGCCCACTCCTCTGGTTTCCCACAACATCCTGCGACAGCCCTTTCTGTCCACATGGGTTTGCATTATCCATCTTCTCATAATGCAGAACATCTCTCTCCCTTCCCCTCCCTCCCTTCTCCCTCTCTCTCTCTCTCTGCCATCCTTCCTTCCTTTCATTCAACAGACATTCACAGATTGCTGGCCTTTTGCCAGGCTCCAGCTAGGTGTTAGGGAAGCAAAGATGAATAAAATGAAGTCTTATCCTAAAAGATTTCAGGGAACAGAAAAAGAAAAGAAACATGAGAATGAGCCATCAGGAATCTGTCTGGGGACCAGAGGGTTTCAAAGGACATTGTGATGGTCAATTCAAGGAGGGGATGGGTTTTTTTTTTTTTCCAAAAGCAGTAGCTTTAGCAGCACTGAAGAGGTGTGAAAAGAGAGCCTGGAATGTTCCAAATACTGCTAACATGGAATTGGATTTTAAAGCTTAAGCTTTGGTTTGGAGCCACACAGGCAGAATTTGGATTTCTGGCTGTGCCAGGCACAATTAGTGTCAGCCCAGGTGAGTTATTAAACTTCTTTATTATCAAACTTCTTGTTTCCTCATTTGCAAAATGGGTATAACAAGGTTTATTTCACAGAGTCACAATGAGAATTAGTTGAAGAAATTTATCCAACAAAACATCTTTTGTACACCTATGACATGCCAGACACTGTTCCAGGCATGGGGATGCTGGATTGAATAAAATAGATCAAGTCCCTGTTCTCATGGAGCTCATATTCCAGTGGAGGGAGACAGACAGTGAACAAATGAAAATACACCACCATGTAAAGTAGTGATAGGTGACTGAAAAATAACAAAGCAGGTATCTCAGGTAGGGCTCTCCAGGAGCTGCCCCTGAGTTGAGGATTTGTTAAGGAAATGCTCTCAGGAGAGGCCAGCTGGGGATTAGGGAGGCAGGGCAGGGAGAAAGCTGTGAAATGTAAGAATCATACTCTTGTGAATCGCTTGTGAACATCTGCTCCAATCTAGGTATTGTGGTGAGAACTTCGCATATTTTATCTAATTTAAGACTCAGTCCTGTAAAATCTACCCAGGGTTGTGCTGGTTAGTGTTTACCAACCGGTTCACAAAGGAGAAAAGTCCTGATTTGTAGTGTTTGCCCACTTCTGTAGTGTCAATGGCTCTGCCACGGCCCATTTCAACCCAACTGACCTCACGTTACTGAATGTGGAGTTGGGAAAATGTGCCAAATTAGCTTTCAAGAGCTGGAGTGAGCCAGTTCCAGCGTATCACTGACTATGTCCATTTTGTGTATAAGAAAACCAGGCTTCAGAAACTTGTACAGATCCACATGATCACACTAGCAGGGGCTAGGACTGAAACCCAAGCCCAGTTGCCTAAAAGCGCCATGCCCCTTGCTCTGCTCTCTGCCGAGAGTAGAAGGCACTATCTGTGATCATGGAGAGAGACTGAACTTCAAATTAAAAGATGTAGGTCTGAAACCTGGCTCCACTACTTTCTATCTGTAAGACCCTTGGATGCACCACTTAGCTTCTTCGAACCCAAGGCCTGGTTTCCTCATGTGTTAAATAGGAAAGAGTGGGTGCCCAGGACACACACGTTCTTTGTGGCTCCAATGAACATGGGTGTGTTTTGTGACAGAAAACCTCAATCTCTAAGCCACAGCCACTGGGGCCAAAATGGGTAAGGAGTTGATCATCCAGGGAGCTTTCTACTTTGAGGATGTTGCTTCCAGCAGGTCCTGGGACTTCCAGCCCACCTTCCTTTGCCCAAAGGTTTTATACCAGGTAAAAGCATCTCAGTGCTCTTGCTTCAAAGTCCTACCACAGAGCTCTGCTCCCTCAGCTCCTAACCGCTAACATTCCAGCGCAAGTCCCTCCCTTCCACATCTCTCCATGAACTTAAGCCCAGCAGAAAGCAGAACCCTTCCCAGAGCTGCTGGAATCCTGTGCCCCATAAATCAGGATGCTGAGCTGTGAGACCAAAGGCACACTCTGGAAAAGTAAGTCAATCACTTGATGATTGTTTTTAAACATCACCCTACAGAGCTCAGACCTGACTGTGGGATTAAGCTGCCTTCCACCACCACCATCCCTAGTAAGGATATTTGGGGCTCAAACCTCCCTCTCTTGATATTCAAGCAGCGTGGGGTGGAAAGGGCCTTGCAGCAGGGTCCAGGGCTCCTGGAAACCATGCCTGGCTCTGTAACATGGCCCAGAGGGAGCTCAGCTGCCCTCTAAGAGACCACACTCAACCAGCTGCGCTGACTGTGACAGAGGGAGACAGAAGGTCTGTGAGAACTGTTGTAAGAGAAAGACACTGTGCTGCCTTCGGGGGCCTTGCCCATTCCCAAATTATGTGAGCACACATGCACACACACGTGTGTGTACCCACATGCACACATGTTCACCTACATGTATGCCTATTCCCAGCTAGATCCATCCTGGAATATGCTGGAATTCTAGAGATATGTAACGTGATGTTGACTCTGGTCCTCAGAAGAGACGAGAAAGAGATTTCCAGGCAACCTGAATCCCAAGGAACCCCAAGGAAAGTGGAAGGGGAGGATAGGGGACTGGAAACTTTAAGAGAACGAGAAACAGGAGAAGGAATTTCCTGAGTGGAGGAAGACTCCTGGAGCAGACCTAAGAGGGGACGGCTTACCTGGCTAACTCCTGGGCAGAGCCAGGACAACTGGAGCTTTACAGAGAGCAGGTTTAACCTGTAACAGAGAGGAGGGGACTTAGGATCTAAGAAAGGGACCATTCTTTCTGAGTGGCTAGGAGATTGCAGAGCAAGAGCTCTGGTCTTACACAGAAGGGTGGAAGGAAGGGTAGGCAACAACGAGGTCTGGAAACCCCTCTCCAGTGGGCTGGTACACGCTACAAGCCTGAGTGTGTTGTGTTAGCCAGGGCCTGTCTTTGCCCTGGCTTGTGTGTAATGCCATCCAGAGCTTTCCTTTAAGTATATGCCTGAGGGGTGGTTTGGGTAGACATGAGTTGGGGATGTGTGCTACCAACCCCTAGAAATGCAGAAGGCAGGGTTCAGAAGCGAGGGTGGCACTGGGAGATTTGTCACATCTTCTAGGCATTATGTGGTAACAGGCACTGAAAGAGATTCTCTCTGTGGGAACCTGTACTGGAAAAAGAGATTGGTGGGATAGGAGCAGGTGGTCCAACGAGCTAGGCAGTATTCACCCAGGGGAACTCCCATCACTCTTGGAATCACTCTGATGAGTTGACCATTATCCCAGACCAGGCCAATCAAGATGCCAAGAGAGGGGAACCTGCAGTCCTGCCTTGGCCAAAGTGTTTAACCTCTTAGGAGGGTTCAGAAGGCCCATGCCCCATTCCCAGCTTGGCAATGGACCCCCTGAACAGCTGAGGCTGTGAGTATGGGATCTGTGCAAAGTCTGCGGGCTACTCCATGCAGCCATGGCGAGGCCCAGAAATCTGCCCAGCATACTTCAGAGCACATGACCCAGTCTCTGAAGCATTTCAAGATCCTAGGACTTCCCCCAGTGGTGTTGGACCAATCCTGCACCCTGGAACTCAATGCTCTCCCTTGCACCACCCAAGTCAATCACCCTCAACCCAGCGAACCTCAGTGGACACTGAAAGTGCCATCAAAGTCGTCAGTCCCACAGTTTCAGATAACTGTTTGGTGACCATCCTTGGGTAGTGGGCTTAAATCTCTGAGGGCAGCTTCTGAGAGCTTCCCTCAGTTTCTGCCCATGGAAGGGGACCTGGCCTCTCCCAAAGAAGACGTGGTACCCCTCAGAGATTGTAGATCTGCACTAGCAGAAGGTAGAGTAGATAAGGGCTCTGTAGATATCCTTGTTCACCCCATGTGCCATACAGCTGAAGAGCCTGAGACCCAGAGAGAGGACATGGCTACTCCTGGGTCCCAGAGCAGACCTGGAGCCAAACCTGGACCTCCTACTGCCCAGTTTTTTTTTCTATCAAAGCTCACTCTGCTGTTCTTAAGACCCTGCTCCCGATACTGAAATGAAGACCCCACTCCTCTTCTCAAGATGAACGTTGGTGAGGGACAGGGTGAACTCTGGTCAGGGCAGGAAAGTGCTGTCTAAACATGCTGTGGGGCCTGCGTGTCTGGCTGGCTGTCACACGGGCCAGGTGGGCCTCTGACACACAGCAGGAATTTTCCACTGGCGCATCCTCTGGCTGGTTGGGATCCAAGGCATTTTCAAGCTTTTTTTTTTTTTTAACTCCAGTTGTCTCCCCTGCCCCATGAAGATGCACCTTGGGATCCAGAGCATAGGAGTCCTAAATTCTTAACCAAGTTTCAAGGAGTCCCATCTTCTACGACCAAGGAGCCACTAGTTAGTACCTCAAACACTGAATCCTAGAATGTAGGAAAGGAAAACAACAAAAACTACACAGATGATGAAATTGAAGTTCAGAGAGAAAAGTGACATGCCTATGGTGGATCAAACACAGATCCGTCCAGCCCTGACACTGTTCTAGTTCCACCATGCCAGTTTCCCAAGGTTAAGAGCCAAAGTTACTGGGTGACACCATAAGCCACAGAAGGAGTTCCATCCATGTGCGGACACTACTGGATCACGGAAGAAGTCTCTGAATGGATGGGTGAGTATGCCAGTGACACACCTGTCCCTATTTGTCACTCCCCCTAACAGCAGCAACTCCAATATGTCCTTCTCAAAGACAAGGGGGTGGCAGCCCACACATCAGGGGTCTATGACTCCTCTTCCTGCATCACAGTGATAGGGATGTTTCTTGGGTTGGGGCAAATGTACCTGACCCTGTGTCTAGAGCATTCCTTGGGTAGTAATTAGGACCTTGACCTGGTAAGCCTATGCGGAGGACAGCCTGAGAGGCTGGGCCCACATACTGGAGACTAGCTGGAGTAGTGCCTGAGTGTTGGGGGGAATCTCTGTTAAATTATGCAGGAGGCAACAGTGGGCAGCCACAGGCTGGGGTGCTTGTTCCCAAGGCAGTATTACTGGTGGTTAGGATGATCCCCGTGCCTTCAGGACAAGTTCAAAGTCAAGGGGAAGACAGATTTGACAAGCTGAATGGCATCCTGTGGGCTCCTCCCTTGGACCCTGGGAATGTTACCCAGAATTAAAACCAGCACTCCAGAGCTTGGGCCTTCACTAGGCTAACCTCAGGGAGACTCCAGCCTGTTCATGAAGGGGACAGGTAGGGAAGGTGATGACAGAAAGACTTAAAGTGCCATTTAGCCTGTGCAACCTCCTGCCCTGTGAAACTCCTTGTTATGGTTTGAATGTTTTGCCCCTCTGAAACTCATATTGAAACTTAATCCCTAATGTGACAGTGTTGAGAGGTAAGGCTTTAAGATGTGATTGGGTCATGAGGGCTCTGCCCTCATGAATAGATTAATCTATTCATGGATTAATGGATTAATGGGGTAGTGGATTAATGGACTATCATGGGGCTGGTGGATTTATAAGAAGAATAGAGACCCAAGCAAGCACATTAGCATGCTCAGCCTCCTCGCCATGTGACATTGTGCATTTCAGGTATATTTAAAGAGAGCACCTATAAATATCATTAATTTATTTACTCAGCAAATGCACATAGAGCACCAGACACTAAACAAGTGCTGGGAGGACAGTGTTGAAGAAAACAGACACAGCGATCTGCCCTTGCCCTCCTGGAGCCTGTTGTCTAGTGGAGGAGAGAGATATCTGGTTACATCAGATAAGATGCAACTGATCACTCTGTTATAATGGTGTTTCATCATCAGGGGAAAAGAGTGAGAGCCAGAGGAACATACTATGAGGATATGGCCCTTTTTGGGATCATAGAGGACTTCTTGGGAATCAGACCATTTGAGGAGCAGCAGTGAACCAGGTAGGGAGAGGGGTGAGCCTCTCTTGAGAGGTAGGGTACACGTGAGGACTGAGATGGAAAAAATTTGGTGGGTTTGGCACTTGAAAGAAGGCTCCAAAAGCCCAGGGACAGGGCAGGGCAGGAGGAGCTCGAAGTCAAGCCAGAGAGGTAGGCGTGAGTCAGATGCACAAGGGCTTTGCAGGCAAAGTCAGGGATCCAGGTCTTTATCCTGAAAGCAGTGGAAGCTGTTGGAGGGTTAATACTGAACCATATAACATAAGGTGAATAAGAATCTGAAACTACAAAAATATGATGTGGCTTCTTCAGTGGGCCAGGCAAATGGCAGAAACCTGGCCTCAAAGGGGGATTGGGGTCCAGGTGAACTAAAAAGAGAGTGGTAGAAAGGAGAAGAATGAACTTTGGGAAGCCCTGGAGCGTGCTCAGGCAGCATACTGTGTTCTTGTTGCATTTACAGCAGAGCCAAAAGAATCAGAAAGGAAGCCCTGGTCCACTCAGAGCCAGAGTGCATGGCCCTGCTCCACACCCCGCAATGTGTTTGCTGTCCCAGGCCTTCAGGTCATCAGAGAGGTTCCAGGAGCAACAGGAAGAGCCCTTGAGAAGTCAGGGGAAGGAAGAGAGAGAGAGAAAGAAGCAAGGAGAACTGGCCCACAAAGCCAGAGCAGCTCCAGAGGGTGGGCTGGGAAGGAATGTTAAAGATTGACCATCCCTTGTACAGATGAGGAAACTGAAGTCCAGGCTTCACTGGCACACATGTAAATAAGGGTCAGCTCTTTGGCTCCTCCTCCACCACTCTTTCCGCCCCTTCAGGTATATGTGCACAAGCACCTCTGTGCTCCCACGTGGGGGAACCATGTGTGTGCACGCCCGTGTGCATGTATGGCTGAGTTGAGATCATCTATCTCTCCATCCATCTGTAATCCAGGCTGACCATGATGTCAACACGAATTAAGATGTTTATAGGGATGGAAAAAATGCTTAGGAAAGAAGTTAATCTCTATATGGGGGAATGTCCAGTTTCAGAAGGTTAATGTCTTGATTTTTTTAATCTTTTTTTTTTGTTTTATTCAAAGAGGATTTGGTGTTCTCAGTTCCGACTGGAAGCTTAAGAAAACAGAACAATGTCTCTCGACCTCTGCCTGTCCCTGCAACTCTTGGCCTCTCTTGCTGGACCTGGGGACAGGGACGCCTGGAACTGGTCTTGGCCTAGGCTGGCTCTATGCCTCAGTTTTCCTCTCTGGACAGAGGCCTGGAGCTTCCCTTTCTATCCCTCTTCCCAGGTATGGTTGGTCCAGCCCAGGAGCAGAAGGGCTCAGACACAGAAGGTGAGAAGCAGGATCCAGCGTTGAGGAAGGTGGGGGACCTGGCTTGGCAACTCTGGGAGAGCCATAGACTCTGAAGGAGGCTCCTAGTGTGTGCAGAGAGAGGAGGAAGAGGCACAGACCATAGGATCTTGTGGGGAATGAGCCAGGAGTCTTCGCCTCCCCCATCTACTGTCTGGGTGAAACTTGGAACCAGCTTTCCCCATTGGAAAACTGTAGGAGGGGGTGACTGTGGGATTTTCTTTACACAGCCTGTGCTCTTACGACTATGTTTTGGGGCAAACATGAGAGTGTATTTCTGGGACTGTCATTGGTGGGTGGACAGAGGTCTTGGTGAGGCCATCTGTGTGCCTCCTATGAAGCCACTGGAGATCCGTCACCTCCAGATTGCAAAGCAACACAAGTGT
Source organism: Carlito syrichta (assembly GCF_000164805.1). Taxonomy (NCBI): domain Eukaryota; kingdom Metazoa; phylum Chordata; class Mammalia; order Primates; family Tarsiidae; genus Carlito; species Carlito syrichta. The sequence continues at coordinate 146,840 of NW_007052065.1, read as the reverse complement.
CTCCTTCAATTTAGTGCCCTGGCCATTGCTTACAACTCCATCAGCTCTTTGTTAGGCAGAGATTTTTCTTTTATTTCTTTTTTTTTTTGAGTTGGAGTCTCACTCTGTCACCCAGACTGGAGTGCAGTGGCCGCTCCCGGCCACCGCAGCCTCGACCTGCTGGGCTCTGGCGATCCTTCCGCTTCAGCCTTCCAAGTAGCTGGAACTACGGGCACGCGCTACCACACCCGACTGATTTTTGATTTATTGTAGAGATGAGGTCTCGCCAAGTTGCCCAGGTGGGTCTCGAACCCGTGGGCTCAGGCAATTCACTCACCTCAGCCTCCCAAGGTGCGGGATTACAGGCTGAGCCACAGAGCCCGGCTGAGATTTTTCTTATTAGGAAACTCAGCAATGGGGTTTGAGCTCACTCAAGCAAGTGCCATCATCACATTAGTAGTCCTTAGACCTTCCCCGCACTGGGCCTCTGTTTCCTCATCTGTTAAATGGGACTTTAGACCAGATGACCTCCCCTGCCACATACACATTTCCTTTGGCACTCATTTCCAGATTCTAGACTCCTAAGTCCCTGCTGAGACTCTTGCAAGCCTCTCACCAACTCCATCCTTCCATAGCTCACCCCACCCCCAGGCCAGACCCAGGCAGCCTCCTCTCCCCAGCCCCCACCAGTCATCTAAGCCACAGGCTGTCTTCCTTCCTGGCCTATGGTGTGGGGTTGGTTTTCCCAGTCCCAGCCTCTATCAAGGGAAGAGGGAACAGAGGACTCTAGCATTCTAGTCCCAGTGTAAGGACTGTTACTTCCTTTACTTTCCTTAAGCCTTCTAGTCTCCTGAGGCATATAGGACCAGGGACCCCTTAAGAAGATGGGTTACTCACTGGGAAGGGACAGGGACAGTCCCTACCCAGGAGTGCCAACTCCAGCACCTGTGCTCCTTCCTCAGCTTTGTGCTGCCTCCTTAGATGTCCTCTGGTGAAACAGGACAGAGTGCTTTGACCAGGAGGCCTGTTGCAACTCAATTCATCGAGCATTTATTAACAGACTGGAAGGTTTGCTTGGTGTGGTCTTAGGGGACAGAAAGGGGTCATGGAACCTATGGAGTGAATCCCTTCTCGCCTCTGGGTTGGGGCTCAGTCCCTCCCTCAGGGCAGTATCAGGCCATCATCAGACACCCCTGAGCCTCTGGCAGCCGTTTTTCCCAATTGTCCTTTTGGATCCAGCAAATTACAGCTCATTCCTTTGGCCCACATTGTTCCTTAACAACATCACTTTTTCCGTCTCCCTGAAGGCACTGTGCCCTTCTGCCTGAGCACTGCCTTCCAGCTGATCTCCGTCTCCTTGACATGCTGGGGACCCAGGGATCACTGAACGGCGCCATCTCTGGATCCTCTGAGATCTGCAAAGCTCAGAGCCTGTGCCTTCCATGGCGACCCAACACCACAACCAACTTCATCCATGTGGTTGGATGGCCCCTTCCCCATCTGATCGCTGGGTGCCCTGGAGAACCTACTCACCTCCCAGGCACCCAGCACAAAGCCCCAAAGGCATCCTTCAACTTGTGTACAATGTGGAGACCCTTCTGAGTCCCTGCCTGGCTTGGGTGCCTGGGAACTGTGTCAGGGCCAGGTCATAGACAGCTCTGCCTCTTTCTCATCTGGCCTAGGAGAGTCACCAGCATGTTAACAGACAGTCCTCTCTCCCAGCCTCTTTACCTGCTGGTGTCACTTGGCCTCACCCACATCTCTGCCTACTTTCTACTCCAAGTCAAGCATCTGTCCCTCCTGGGGTAAACCAGTATTTCTTTAAGCTCTAATTATGTGCCAGGCCCGGTGTTGATATTACCTTCTGTTTTACTCTCCTATGATTGCCTAGCTCTGCCCTCTACCATTTTCTAGTGAGGGAGTATGGCAGAGAAAGAAAAGCACAGACTTGGAGTAGGACTTAGCTGGGTTTAAATCCTGGATCTGGCCTGGCACAGTGGCTCACACCTATAATCCCAGCACTTTGGGAGACCAAGGAAGGAGGATTGCTTGAACCCAGGAGTTCAAGACCAGCCTGGGCAACATAGCAAGACCTCATCTTTACAAAATCAAAAATATTAGCTGGGTGTGGTGGCATGCACCTGTAGTTCCAGTTGCATGGGAGGCCTGAGTCCAGGAGTTCAAGACTACAGTGAGCCATGATTGTGCCATTACACTCCAACCTGGGCAAAAGAGCAAGATCCTGACTCAAAAAAAAAAAAAAATCCTGGATCTACCGTCTACTTAACTGTAAAAGCTTAGACAAGTGCTTCGTTGTGAGACTTGGTTTCCTCATCTATGAGCTGGGAATGATGCCATTTCTTGGATTGTTTGCAGCACTAAATACATTCACATATGTACCTGGTGTAATGCATATTTCTGGTATAAAGGCAAGAAAGATGAATAAAGGCAAGAAAGAAGAAAGATGCATTTGGAGGGACTGCAAATAATATAGAGTTTTAGGTAAAAAGAGCCTTAGGGAGCAACAGGGGATGTGGCCAGAGGGAGGTCCCATTGAGGAACATGGGCCAGGAAGAACCAGGAGACCACAGTCTCATTATGTAATACTCCAGCCAGAGAAACTTTGTGCCCATCCCACCTTCACCACACTCCCCCCCACCCCCAAGTGGTAGGACAGGTTTCTTTGGCTGACCCTCGAGGCTTTCCAACAACCTTTGAGTCTTCCAGTCTAGCCTTCTCCTCTTGTCCCCTAACCCCAAGTAAGACAGGGAATAAGGTAGTTTTTTTTTTAAACAGTCTTTCTTTTGGCAAATGGTTTGTGTCAGGTGCTGAGCTGTAGGGCAATCTGGTCTGCCTCCGTGCTCTGGCCTCATGTCCTGCCTCCCTTCTCTTCTCCACTGAGCCTGATCCAGAAGAATCAGCTCTCCTCAGCCCCAGTCCTGAATCAAGGTTACTTCTCACCCCCTGCCCTGCCCCCATAAATGCTCAAAAGCTGTGCCTAGCCTCACAAGGCCACTGGTTGCCAATAGTGCCAGATCTCCTATCTGAGGACAGACCAAGGCTTTGGTCTAATTACATGGGCACCAGTCATCTGAAATCACCAAGGCCAGGAGATGCTGGAAGTCAGGTGACTATCTGCTAAGGCCACTCTGTTCTCAAAACTACAATCATGACAATCAAAATAGAGAGAGGGCCGGGCTCAGTGGCTCAGCCTGTAATCCCAGCACTTTGGGAGGCCGAGGCAAGTGGATTGCCTGAGCCTTTGGGTTCTAGACCAGCCCGGGCAACCTTGTCTCTACAATAAATAAATAAATAAACTAGTCAGGCGTGGTAGCGCGCACCTGTAGTTCCGTCTACTTGGAAGGCTGAGTTGGACAAATAGTCAGAGCCCAGCAGGTCGACGCTGGAGTGGCCGTGAGTGTGCCACTGCACTCCAGCCTGGGTGACAGAGTGAGACTCCAACTCAAAAACAAAACAAAACAAAAAGAAAAGAGAGAGAGAGAGAGAGAGAGAGAGAGAGAGAGAGAGAGAGAGAGAGAGGGGAACCTGGGCCACAGCTGTTAACAGCATTCTCACCTTTTCATAAAATAGCATCATAGCTTCACATTCATCACCTCACTGGGAGTCCCCCAACCATTGTGTGAGGTAGGCTGTGGACATTATTCTCCCCATTTCTGTGTGTTATTGAAGAGGAAACTGAAGCTCAGAGAAGGATCATGGCTTGTCCAAGGTCTCACACCTGGACACTGCAGAGGTTTCTTGCTTTCTAGTCCCTTCTACTGGGCTTCCTGTCTGGTGAGTTTGGGTCACACCAGTTGTTTGGTATATCCCAGAGTTCTAGAACTTCTGTTCAAAATCTCCCTTCAGTTTTCTGACAGAATCTAGAAATCTTCCAGGGAGTTCTTCCTCTGGAAAAAGCGAATACTGTGTGAAACAGCATGGTTAGAACAGATGCTGCTATGGCCCACACCTCATCTTTTTCCATCTTGCTTGTCACCTTCTCATTTCTGGGGACATCCCCTCTTCTGTCTGTTAGTACTCTAATGTGACCCAGCTTTCTCAACAAATCTGGGACTCAGAAGCTACTAAATTGTGGTCCAAAAAAATCATGGCAATTTTTTTGGGGGGGGTGGTAGAGAGAACACACATTTTATAAAATTTCTAGAGGGAAAAAACAGAATACCAGTAGAGCATCCATACTTTAAAAAAAATATGCTATTTCTGTTATTTTTAAAAACATAGTCTGAATAATTAGATAATGTAGTATGTATTTTTATGTTTGGGGAATTTCAGACAGGTTTTTTCCTAGCTGATAAGCTCATTTAAACCTGGATGAGAATTCAAACAAGCTGGACTAGATAAACCAGAATTTTAAGCTTGGAATGAGTCTTCTCTAGTCCATTCTGTTTGTTTGACAGATAGGGAAACTGAGGCTTGGGGTCAGAGAAGTGCTCTCTCCAATAAAATTCAGTTCCTGTGTGGCAAAGCCAAGTCTCAGTTCAGGTCTTTTGAGTTCCCCTTCAGTGCTATTTCTACAATGCACTGTGGCCTGAGATCTGGGCAGCCCACGGAAGGAGCTGAGGGACCACTTCCTGATCAGCTCCTGGCCTCAGACCAGTCTGCCTAGGCCGGACCTCATGCTGCTCTGATGCTCCTGTTCATGCTTGCATCTGGCTCAAAAGGCAGTCCCTTTGGACCGCTGCAAGGGGCTGATTAGATGTAATTGCCTTGCCTAGAGCAAGCTATCTGCTTAATAGAATCAGCTCCCAGTAATTAGCCTGCCAGAGGCCTGTTTCCTTTGCTGGAGTCCCAGGGCCTCTAGGTCCTTACTCCAATCTGTGTGAGTTGGGCCTCTGCAGGTAGCAGGGCACAGGGTATATGCGGTGGGCTTTGGGCTTGGGTCGGGGTAGCTGGGAGAAAGCAGTGCAATAGAGGCTCAGCAAGAACTCCAGATACGGCTCTTCTTGAGGCCTGGTACCAGGGAATTACAGCATTTCCAGATCAGAGGGAAAAAGAGTCTGGCATAGACAGACTGTCCCATAAATGTTAAACTGATCCCAACTGAACCACACAGGGCATCTGGTCCAACCCCAAACTCACTACACTCAACAGTCAAGTTAAAAACCATTTCTTGCAGACCTACTATGTGCTGGGCACTCTACTATCTCCTAGGACCCTTCTAAAATAGCCTCAACCCAAGGGATTAACTGGACTGTGCTTGCATACCTCCAGTGACCAGGAGCTCATTACCATCCCGGGCAGCTCATTTCTTCTTTAGGGGAATCTTATTTTGAGCTGAAAGCTCTTTCCCTGTCACATCATCCTCACAGATCACTGGCATCTCCCAGGCTACAAAGAGCAAAGTTAATCCCTTGTCAGGTAACAGCTCACATGTTCCCTGCATCTTTTCTTAGGCTAAACAACTCAAATTCTGTCCGTTGTACCATGTACATCATTCCGGTAAGGTCCCTCATTAATCTGGTTGACAGGCCTGGAACTTGCTTCAGTTTGTCAATTCCTTCCTCCCAGCATGGTCTGGAGCCCAACAGCCAGGCCATAGGGGTCAGGATTCATTCCCGGGCAGAAACGCCTACCACCCTAGCCAGAACATGACACTCCCCGAGGAGCACCATGGTAGCCACCAGAGCCCCTCCACTGAGGGAAGGACACCACAGCCTGCTCATCGAAAGGAGAGCTGGCTCTCTTGCCTTCTCCCCTGCCCTGAGACACACACACACACACACACACACACACACACACACACACACACACACACACACACACAAACACTGCGGTGCGTGCTCACAGGCACCACTCAATACTCGCAGACTGATTAATTGCAAGCGTTCTTATAATTTTCGTGCTTGGTGCTGAGAACAGGCTGCCTCTGCATGCTTCTCAGAAGCCATAAACCTACAAAGACAGATTTCAAGATTTGCGAGGCTGTTGACTAGATCTCCAGGCTCACTTATTTCTTTAGCAGCCACATGTTTATCAGGAAATACAGGTCATGGCCACTCCAGAGTCTCTGCAGAGGATAGGCTTGAGGGACTTAATTCTTGCAATGGGAAGGGAGCGAGTTTAGGGAACTTACCTTGTGGTATCCAGTCTGGAAGTCAGGATAGCTGTGAGGCCTGCAGGTGCTCATTCCCCTCGCCAGGCCTCAGTTTCCTCATGGGCACTGGGCAGTTTAGGATTTTCTCCAGCTTTAATTATTCTGTGATTCATGGTAAATACAAAGAAAAGTATGCATGGAGTGGAAAATACAAAAGGCAGGGAGATAGAATGGGGGCACACATACACACATGCACACACATATATATGACATACATACCAGGCTGGAGGACACAGGCTGGTTATCTCCCAGGTCTCACTTTCTTTTCACCTGCTGGGCTTTCTGAAACCCAGGAGTGGCTGGGTCTGTCCAGTGCCCCTGCCCCAAGGGCCGGGGAGGGGAAGGTGTTGAAGAGAAAAGAGAAGGGGAGAAAAGGGTGAGAATGAGTGGAAAGCAGAGACATACAAAGTAAAGAATCCCAGTGTCAATGAGGATAAAGTGGGCAATCTCACGCATTGCTGGCAGTAATGAAGACCAGACAGCTCTGCTGAGGACAAGCCGGCAGCAGTCAGTGACATGCAGTGGGCATAAGCACTGTGACCACTTCTGAGTGTGCATCTCGTGATGTTTCCCTGCGGATCCTCAAGCACGCACGTGGATGCCAATCACAGGGCAGTACTCAGGCTTGGAGCCACGGCAGCCACTTGAGAAGCCCTCATTATGGATGGGGTACATCACTAGAGGTAGACGCAGACTGTGGAACAAGGGCGAAGGCTTCAGGCTGCCCAAGGCCATTGGGAGCAGGAACAAGTCTGATTTCCCAGCAGCGATACAAAGACTGGTTTTCCCCATTCTCACTATTAGGAGAACCAAGTCCAATTCTGAGCCGGAGCTGGCCTCAAAGATCTTTGAGTTGACCCTTCACATAGCAGGTAGGAGCTGCACGGCCCAGAAAGCCCATTTGCCGTGGTTGAACAGCTCCACTGGGCAGGGCCAAGAAAAGGACCAGGTGTCCAGCCTCCCAGCCCAGCATACTCTCTCAACAGCTTGCAGAGCCTCTCTTTGCTAACAGTTGCCTTTTGTGTTTGATTTGGGCTCTAGATGTTAAGCAAATAGTGTCTCTTGACAAACTCAAGCTGGCTGCACTGGGACCAGTTACTCTCTTTAAAGTCAGACTAATCCCTGACTTCTCTCCCTACAGAGATACACGAAGAAACACCCAAGTCATACCTAAAGCACCCTAAATCTGATCACCCTGCTGTCTGAGGCCATGATTCCTAGCACAGTGCTCTGTGTCAGGGAAGTCCTCCCTGTCTTTCTTTTCTTTTCTTTTCTTTTTTGAGTTGGGAGTCTTACTCTGTCGCCCAGACTGGAGTGCAGTGGCCGCTCCCAGCCACCGCAGCCTCGACCTGCTGGGCTCCGGCAATCCTTCCACCTCAGCCTTCCAAGTAGCCGGAATCACAGTCATGCCCTACCACGCCCGGCTGATTTTTTGATTTATTGTAGAGATGAGTTCTCGCCTGCCCAGGCGGGTCTCGAGCCCGCGGGTTCAGGCAATCCACTCACCTCAGCCTCCCAAAGGTGCGGGATTACAGGCTGAGCCACCAAGCCTGGCCCCCCTGTCTTTCTACTGTAGCTCCTGGGCCCTTCTCTTCCTTTCCAGGCCTGACTCTGGTTTGATGTTGAGAAGACTCAGGGTACTCCTTCCTACAGCAAACCATGGTCCCCAGACCCCACCAACCCACCTGAGCCAGCCAGGATGGCTGGACTGAACAGGGGAGAGTTTGCAGAACTCCTTCTCTGTGCCAGTTGCTGTTCCAGGGGATGTGAAGTACAGAGATGAGTATGGCCCCACCCCTGCCCTACAGGAGATTAACACGATAGACCAGAACTTTACATAAGATCCAGTTAGTTACTGACGGAGTCAGGATTTGAACTTCAGCTTGTCTAACTCAGGGTCAGTTCTTCCACATCCTATCTCACTGGCCCTGTCCTCATCCTCCAGTCAAACTGCCAAAAGGTGGTGGGGGGTGAAAGGCAATGGGTTGGGAGGTCTTTGGGCCCTTCTTACCTCAGACCACTTTCTGGGCCATTGTAGAATGAGCATTGCTGGTCAAAAGGCCAGGGCTCTCATTCATATCCCAGAATGTCAGCATGGAAAGGGACCTTTTGATACAGTCAACATTTCTGTATTGCAGAAAAAGAAACAGGTATAGAGAGACCACGTGAGTCTCCCAAGTTCACCCAGCTAGTTGGAAGTTTGTGGCAGCACTGGGACCAAACTCCTGACCTCTGGGCGCCTCATTCAGAGCTCTCTCCACTACATGACATGCTTCCTCGAGCCTTCTGACACTCACATCTGTCTTTATCCTCTTCTCTGGACTGCCAGGGTTTTTCTGCCTGCAGACTCAGCCATCTATGCCTCTCTCCCACTGACCCTGTTGGCCTCTAACTCAGGAGTAGGAATTTTTTTTGTTGTTGAGCTGGAGTCTCATTCTGTCCCTGAGGCTGGAGTGCAGTGGCATGCTCATGGCCACCGCAGCCTTGACCTGCTGGGCTCAGGCGATCCTTCCACTTCAGTCTTCCAAGTACCTGGGACTACAGGCATGCACCACGACACCTAGACAAATTTTTGATTTATTGTAGAGATGAGGTGCTGCCAAGTTGCCCAGGCTGGTCTCAAACCCTTGGGCTCAGGCAATCCTCTTACTTGACCTCCCAGAGTGCTGGGATTATAGGCGTGAGTTACAGTACCTGGCCAGGAGTAGGATTCTTTAAAGACTCCATCTGTGTACTGAGTACCTTAGGGAAATATAAAGGCAACCCTAGTAGGCTAAGTACTGCAGGAAGAGTAACATGAGTAAGAATGGTCTCTACTTCAGAGGCGAGAATGAGCCCATGGAGAAGACAGACATTAAACAGCCAATGAATGTGCTAGGCAGGAGAAATGCCTGCTGAATTGGAGCTTAGACAGGGTGCTGTGGAAACACAAAGAACCAGTGGTTTGAATTGGAGGCAACTGGGGAATGCTTCATGGAGGAGGTGGCCTTTGAGCTGGATCTTGAAGCCTGAACAGGAGATGTTTAACAGAAGATGGGAGAGGCAAGGAGGTGACATCATCCCAGATTATGGTAAGCACATGAGCCCTATGAAGAATGAAAGTCCTTGGCTGTGTTTAGAAAGGAATGGAGTGGAAGACAAAGCTGGAAAATAATTGTGTCTAATGTTTAGTATCTAATAAAATATAGCAACTAATGATAAATTCTGTACAATTTATCCTAACTCTCTTTGTGTCCTTTTCCTCCCAAACTAGGATCTTAAAAGTAGTGTGTTCCCTCTTTTTGCCTGGGGACACAGGCATAAGCAGGCCAGAAAGGTCATGAGATGTTATAAATGAAGGGATTATAGATATTTCCTGAGAAGCACCTCCATTTATGGATGTGCAAACCGAGGCCCAAGGAGAAGGAGTGACTGGACCTGAATGCCACAGCAAACTTGTGGCAGAGACAGGTTGATGTTTGGCAAATGGTGGCTGGTCCGAGGAGCCCGAGGTTGGATGGAGGACTTCTACCTGCAAATCCCATGGGCTACTCAGAAGCCTAGACTGGGCTGGCATGGCTCCTCCACCCCAGGATCTACTCCAGAAGTGAAGTAGGGAGGAGGAGGGACAGGAAAGAGGAGACCCAGGCTGCCCTCCTGGCCACAGAACCTCCATGGATGTATCTTGTGCTCCCCAACAGGTACCTTGATCCCACACATAATGGGTGCAACAAGAAAGTTCCAGCCATAGGGCACCTTCCAGTACTGAAGTGCTATGAGAACATGCTTCATCCTATTGAATAATACATGTCTTGGCCCTAAAGAAAGTTTTTTCCCCTTTTCCAAACCTCTTTCACTCACAATATCACCTTTCATCTGTACAGCCAGAAGCAAGCAGACCCTTGACATACAGCCTTCACCTTGAAAACAGGGCCTAGCAAGCCACCTGCTCATCTAGACAGGCTTTGGGGGAACTGGCTTCTGGGGTGATTGTGGCCAGGAGCCAAAACATCAGAAGTGCATAGAACCCAACTTGTACCTTCAAAAGATGCCAGTTGAGAAAACCTGCAATAGGCCAAGTTCGTGACCAGAGGGCAAGGTCAGAAGGTTTATGTCAGCAAAGAAACAAAGACCTTCCTTTGGAGGGAGGAGGGACAAGGTGCTATGAATTCAGAGCCCTCCCACCAGGCTCTAGTCCAGAGACCTAAGTTTTAAGGGAGCAGAAGTCATTAGAGAGCTGCATATCATCTGATGTGCACACATGCAGTCTCCCTTGATCCCGTAAAACAAACTGCTCAAGAAGTGGATAAAGCTAATGTAATTATCTATCCCATTTTACAAACGGAAAAAAATCAAGACTCAAAGAGTCCTGGAGAAGAGCATGGGCTTAGGAGGCAGACAGACTGAAGCCGCTTTCCAGCTGAGTCACTTTCAATGATTCTCCATATTGCCTTTGGCCTCAATTTTCCCATCTACAAAATGGGCACAACTATACCTACCTTTCAGGATTGTGGTAAGGACTAGAAATAATGAATGTAACATGCTTTGCCTGACACACAGCAGATGCTTAATGAATTACTTGCAGAAGGAATGAATGAGTTGGTGGCACTCCTGGGGTGCTTTTGGAGAAGGAGTGCCATGTCCAGCAGTGACAGGTCAGCCCAGGATGTGGGCAGATGGTGCTCCTGCTTCTGGCTGGCTGCCTTCTGAGCCTACCCTCAGTCAGGAGCCTTGGCACCTCTTCCACATCTCTCTGCGTGGCCCACGCCAGGGTCCCATGAACGACTTTTGGACCCTCCTTGGCACTCGGGTTTGCATTCCAATCATTCTGCTCACTCAGCCCATCCAAGTCTGGAGTTGTTTAGAGCTGCACAAGGCCTGTGAGATCATCTGCTAGGGCACCTCATTGGAGAGATAAGAAAATGAAGCTCTGAGGGACAGTGATGCCTTGCCTGAGGTCCCCTGCCCCACCCTCCTCACCACCATGGCCATTATGTTGACAAATGAAAGAACCAAGGTATAGGGAGACCCCCCTCCTAGGCCCAGTTCGTCCAGTCAGTCAATGTGTCTCCTGATCTGGGCCCCACCTGCCCTGTTTCAGAAAGATCCCGGTTCTGCTGAGACTCCCTGAGGTGGTGGCTGGGGCTGTGCCTGGCACGCTGGAACCGGACAAGAGCCACGGGTGTCTGCCCCAGGCCGCAAAGCAGGAGGCCTAGGCTACCAGCCTGTGCCTTCTCAACCTGTTCTGGCAACTGCACTGACCTGCAGAGGGACACATTTCATGAGAACAGAGCTTTCCCTTGGGTGTCCGCTCATATGTGCCCAGGTCCACAGAGGAGGCCCTGCCTGCTTCTAAGCCAGCCAGTGCCTGCCCAGGGGAGGGAGTATGGCCCAGGGAAAAGGAAAGCTTGGCTGAGTCTCAGGGCTCTCACGACCTCACTGCATGCCCTCACGTGTCACCTCACCTCTCTGGGCCTCAGTTTCCCTATTCATGTAATAAGGGCAGGACCGCAAAGCCCAAGGTTCCTTCCAGCTATAACATGCTATGGTTTGAGTGGAGGGTGGGTGCGGGGGCTGGGTTTGTCTGCTCCTTCCCTCCTCCTTGCTTTCCTGTCTTCCTCGGTGTCACTGGTTTATCTCCAGCAATCCAGGTCTCTCTGTCTCGGTCTGTTGCTCTTTCTGTTTCCATCTTTTGCTCTATATCCTCCTGTCTGCCTTTTCTTTTTCTGTGTCTATGAGTCTACCTCTGATTATATCTCCTCCGTCACACAGCCCCTTTCCCTCAGCCCACTGCCTTTCTACCTTTTTCTGTAGTTATCTGCGTTTCCTCGTCTAGTTTTGTCTGTCTCTGGGTGTCTGTCTCTCTCTCTGTGTGTGTGTGTGTGTGTCTGTGTGTGTGTGTGTGTGTGTGTGTGTGTGTGTGTGTGTCTGTCTGTCTCTCTCT
>NW_007052065.1:102915-134771 GCF_000164805.1 Carlito syrichta | reverse complement strand
CAGCCAGGGCGGCTACGAGGAGCTGGAGCGCGTCGTGCTGCGCCTCAAGCCGCACAAGGCCGGCGTGCAGTGGCGCTTCGCCGGCTCCTTCTACTTCGCCATCACCGTCATCACCACCATCGGTAACCACTCGTCGGCCGGGAGGCGGGGGGGCGGGGACCCGGGGCTGGGCACCGGGTCCCGGCGTTGTCTGGAGCCGGCAGGGGCTGGGGGCCTCCCCAGGAGAGGGTCTAGGCGCCGAGTCCCGCGCTCCCAGAAACCCGAGTCCAGCTTGGTGGGTCTGCTCCGCGGGGAAGGGAATGGGGAGGCGTCGATTCCTGGCTCCGGACCTGCCTCCCTGGCTCGGCCAGCACTAACTTGGCCCCGCCAGGCTGCGGAGGCCCCTAGGGGACTCTGAAGTGTGTGAGAGGGGCAGGGACGACCGACGGAGGCTCGGGGAGGGGGGGTGTGGCCGGGCCAGGCCCTGGAGCAGGGCGCTGAGCGTGAGCGGCGGGAGCGCGCCACTCCTCGGTATCCCCGCGGATGGGCTTCCGCAGCCCCGCGTGTCTACACCTGCTGGGCTCCAGGGAGGTATGTGGATGCCGGTGCGTGGCACTTCACGGCACTCTGGGCCACTCCGGGTGCCTGAAATACCCTAATAACTGCGGTTGTGAGTGCTGCTGGGGTGAGGTGTGTGTGTGTGTGTGTGTGTGTGTGTGTCTGTGTGTGTGTGTGTGTCTGTGTCTGTGTGTCTGTGTGTGTGCACGCACACAGAGCTCCAGGAGTTTGGACACCACCAGCCAGCGCCTGTAATTTCCTTGGGGCAGCAGAGCTGGTGCTGGAAGCCAGAGCCAGCCTTGCCAGATTGCCTCTCCATGGTCCCAGCAAAACAGTCACCTCACAGGAATGACCCCCGTTGGCTTTTTCAAGCTAGGGTGGATCACGGTGTAGGAGGTGGCAGGCACACCCAGAATGTCTGACAACACACACTTAGGTGTGCGCACACACACAGGTGTGTACAGGCATATACACACAAAGCATGCAAGTGATGTCTAGGAGACAGACCTCCAGTCCGGCTCTTGATGGTGTTATTCAAATGTGTCTAGACAGGCCTGAACCCCTCATGCATTCCCAACACCCTGTGGTTATAACCCAGCTCCACCATTACCCTGCTGTATGACCTTGGCCAAGTCCCTTTCCCTGCCTGCGTCTCAGGCTCACCTCCAGACAAGGAGAGCTAGCTGGAATGATCTCAGGGGCTCCTCCCACCCCTGCATACTTGGACTCTGAGATTGGAAACTCGCCTTCTCCCAAAGCCCATTGAGATGCCTTCAGGTGCTGTTTCCTCCACCTTTCTCATTCCTTCTTCTCTCTCTGACCTCCTTTCTTGCCTTGGCTGAGCTCCCGAGGACTCATTGCCACTTAGCGTAGCCCATGACAAGATGGCAGTTTTTCTGGGAGGCAACAGGAGTGGAGAGGGTAACAGGCAACTGGATGCTCTCCCTGTGGTCCATCCACTGCAGGACACTATTCCAAGAATCATCCACTGCTCTCTGGAGACCACTGAGAGCTATACTATGTCATTTTTGGATTTCTCTCATGGAAGAGAGAGAAAAGGGCCCTAGAAGTGGATATGGCCCAGCTGGAGGCACCTCTGGGTCCTGCGGACCCTGTGAGTTTACAGTAGAATGGTCAACCCAGGCCTGCCCAAAGCAGAGCCTGCTTCCCTGAGAAAGACCAGACCAGCTTTGGTGAAGGGTCTCCTCCTCGCATCCCCTTGCCACCTGCTTCTGTAGCTGTTCAGCCGTCTAGAGAATCAGCCCAGGAATGCTTGAACCTTCCCTCTCTCTCTTCCCACATGTCAAGCCCTTGCCTGTGTGTCCCCTTTCCTTCTCAGTTCCAAGGTCCTCAGCTCTACAGCAACCTCCCAACTGATTTTCTTTCTCCAGCCTCATTCCTCCAACTAGGAATGCTCCCCTGGCCAATGCCGACAGAAAAAAATCTCTCAAAGCACAGGCCTCACCACACCAATTCCCATCTCAGAAGGCCTCAGTAGTTCCCCACTGCCCATGGAATCTGGCTTTATCCCAAATATTAAGGATCTGCACACCTGGCTCCAACTTCCATATCCGACTTCATTGCTCACTTCTTTCATTCATGGTCCCTCTCTCTACAGCTGCAAACTATCCCTGGAGAACACCCTAAGTATGCCTGTCTGACATGCCTTTTCCTCTGTCTCCTATTTATCTTGTCCAAGCTAAACATCTGGGTCTAGCTCATATCCCACCTCCTTGTCAAAACCTCCCAGGCCACCTCTCTGGACAACTGCAGACTTGCTTTCAGGATGACTTGGGTGACACAGTGTAGGCTCTTTTGAATGGTGATTTACATTTTTGAATGGTTATTTACATGTTAGGGGAGATGTTTTGTCTCTATACTTAACCTCCAGGTGGGCAGGGTCCTGTGGTTCCCACCTCTCTGCTCCCAGTGCCAGCACTATACTCTGAAGCTGTGAGTGCACAGAGGATGCAATGGAGGGGTTTAAAGTGTGCAAAAATGAAAATGCATCTTCCTTTCCTTTGATCCTTGCCATTTCCCAAAGTTCCTGTAGTCTTCACCAAGAGAAACACTAAAAGCTGGGGGAGGGGCAGGCAGAGTGCGGTTCCGGTGATTGTTTATTTATAAAGTGCTGGACAAGAAGAAAGACAGCATCAGACCACCACCCTCCTTTTCTGTGGAAGCCACAGACTGGCACTGCTCACTCTCTGCCCCACCCAACCACCCCTGGTTTTTTATCATCTTCTACTCTGTCTATGCTTCCCAGCTGGAAGCTGCCAACTGGGGCTCTGCTCTAAGAAAAACCTGCCTGGGCTGTGATCAGATGGTTAGAAGGGGTCCTATGTTAGACTGGTGTCAGACTGATACTGACCCACACCCAAAGGCAGCAGCCTCTGTCCATCTGACCCCACTGGGAATATGAATGGGTCTCCTGAGACACTAGGTTCCTACTGGGATAGAATAATGACAGAACCTCCCATTCATTTGGTACCTTAGTGATCACAATGCACTTTCATCTCTTGTCAGGATGCTGAGTCTTCACAACTCTCAGTGGTTGTTAGCTCCATTGTATAGATGAAGGCATGACGGTTCAGGAAAGGGAGGAGACTCTCCCAGAGTCACCCCACTGGTAAGCAGCAGAGTCAGAGCGGGAGCTGGGTCTTCTGACTCCAAGCCCAGTGCTCTTTTCCTGCTGGTCCCTTGGCTGCTTCCTTTGCCTCCATATGCTGTGAAGCTCAGACCCAGCCAGGCCTGACACAGACAAGATGTGCTTAATGATGCCAGCTCACAGGGTGCTCATGGGCAGCCCTGATTGGCTGAAGGTCGGCAGGGTCTGAGTTAGTCATTCACCTGGTTAGTCATAGTCTCCACTGGCTGCAAGGATTTCTCTAGCTTCCTCATTCCTGGTCTCCCAGCTAGGAAACCCTTCCTTTGTTGTGCTTTAAGTTCGCCCAACACAAATGGAAACTCTTTTCTTGGGAGACCTTAACCTCTTTAGCTGTTGAGTCATTCAACTCCATGGCCCTGGCCCCATCTATTCATAGCCTGAAGGCTGTCAGAACAGGAAGGGGCCTCAGAGATCAGCGGGTACCACCCCCTCTTCTTACAGATAAGGAACCAGAGAGGTGATGATATCACACAGTTAGAGGACAGCAAAACCCCGACTCCTGGGGCCCTACTCCTTCTCCTTGTTCAGAATGTGTATTTATTATTTTTATTGACAACAGTGGCAACAGCAACAGTAATAATGACAGCCACCATCTATTATTTACTCTTTAGTGGGCTCTATATTGGACACTTTATTTGTATCCCCTCGTTTAATTCTTTCATTAAGCCCTCAAGATGGACCATTAGCATCCCCATTTTGCAGCTGAGGAGCCCAAGGCTGAGTGTCAATGGCCTCAGGGCTTGGATGCACAGCACCTGCCCAGATTGGATTAGGCCTCTCTGACTCCCATGCCCTGGTGTTTTCATCAGTTCTTTCTCCCTGTCAAGAACCCAGTCCAGACCCTTGTATCTTGGAGGAGCCAAGGCTTACCTTTTCCTCTGGCAAAGCCCTCCCCAGAAGCAGAGGACCTTTGGTTCCAGCACATGACAGCCAGCCTGCTGTTCCCTGTGCTCTGGATTAGACCAAACCAGGCCATGCTTCAGAGTGGTGCCCAGTATCGGGCTGTACCTGAGCCCGCCACATGCTCCCAGATGTCCATTCTCCCACTGTAGGTTCCGAGAATCCTTGTGGCTCTAAGGCAACAAGAGACCAGGTGATTGGTCTGTTGATGGAGCCAGGGCAGCAAGTTCTGTTCTGATCTTCTGTTCTGCTCTTTCCTCCACCTCCAGGCTGTCCTACACTGAGCATCACCTCCTGCCACCCACTGCACAGCCTGGGAACCCTTAGGCTGTAAATTCAAGCAGGTGGCTCATGAGGGAACCTGTACTTTCTATATCTTTTCAAGAAGGAGGAAAATACAGAGGTGATCTGCCAACCCCAAAATCTCAGTGTCCTAAAATGAAAGAGTGAGAGGAGACATTAGCAATCATCCAAACACTGAGACAGGCCACATGGTTTGGCCACAGTCATAGAGCAAGTTGAGAGTAAAAGCCTGAGGCCTTGTACCTAGGTCTTCTGGTGCCCAGACTGGAGTTCTCTCCATTGCCCAGTCTGTCCCCTCATGCCCTGCCCTCTCTCTTAGAATTGAGGCTTCTGGCAGAACCTTACTCTCCATGTTCTGAGTCCTCCGTTGTCTTCCGAGGGAAAGGTATAGCAGCCCTGCCTGGAATAGCCCCAGTACCTGTCTCAGTCAGCATTTCCTTCCTCCCTGCCCAAAGGCCAGCCTCTTGGCTTCAACTTCACAATTTCTGCAGGGTGGTGTAGGAGAACGGGCACTGACTTGGAAGTCAGAGTTCCTGGGTTCATTTCAATCCACCCCTGCCTTCCCACCACCACTAGCTATATGACCTTGGACAAATTATCTAATCTCTCTGAGCTTGTTTTGTCATTTACAAAATGAGGATAATAGTATATGCCTCCCAAGATTAAATGGGGTCGTGTAAAGAAAGAACCTGGTACAGAGAAGGCACTTAATAATCTGCCATCATTACTATTATTAATATTATTGTTTGGGTATCATTACCAAATCGTTCCCTACAGAGGGTACTGCTCTGTCTCCCAAGAGTTACATGACCACAGCTACACCTCTGTTCCTTCCTAACAGGTGGAGACAATGGGGTTGAGGACCAGGAAGCTGCCACATCCTTTCCCCTTATCCTCCCAATTCCAATCCCCTACCTCAGGTTTGCCAGCTCCTCAGGGTAGCATAGGAATGCTGTGGCTTGCTACAGATACACCTGCCTAACCATCTGGGCTCAGGAGAGTGCCTCCTCTGAGTAGGCAGACCCTGCAGAATATTAGTTAGGGAGAGAGGTACACAGTGGCAGGAGAACCTGCACTGGATTGGAACAAGGAGATGTAAGTTCTAGGCACACTTAACTAAGTTGCTGGTCCTCTATGACCCTCAGTTTCCTCATCTACAAAGTGAGTGTATTTGGCCAGAGATCCTTCAGACTCTGCTATGCCTTCTGTCTGCAGGTCCAGTTCCCACACATCTCCGTCAGGGACCAGAGGCATGGAGGGAGTGGGGGCGAGAAGAGGACAGAAATAGAAGATACATGCCTGGCCACAGTGGGGACAGGACAAACACAATAAGCATTTTCAAAGAAAACATAAACAGGCACAGATGAATGTGGTGCAAATCACCACTATAAACAGCTTTCAGCTGGCAGCACAAACGGTGAGTCTGTGAGTTGATTTTGTAATAAAAAGATGTAAAAATGATTTCCCGGCAGTCAGCCAGCAGCAAGGGGAGAGCCCAAGCTATAACTGAGACCCGGCAGGTCTAGGCCAAGCTCTGCAGACACCTAGGATGGGCACTCCCCCACCCCCTCCATCCTCACCTTGAACGCAGGGAATTGACATGTATCTGTAGCAGGCCACAGGACTCCCATGCTACCCTAAGGGGGGAGCAGGGACAGCAGCATTATCCTGTACATTCAAGGAAAAGGAAGCACCAAGAAGTTTAGAAATGTGCTCAGGACCTTCCAAATATAAAATGAGAGCACCAGGACAGACACCCAGATCTGCAAGGAGTGTCTCCCCACTCCTATGGAGCCTCTGCAACTCCTTCTATATGGATGTCACGAGTGGTGGAAGATGGGTGTCAGGGTTGATGCAGGGTTGATGCAGTGGTGGCCCCAGCTTCAGGGTCTCCTGCACTCAGAACTATGGTAGAGCATTTAACCCAAGGAGAAATCAGAATTTTAGCTCCAATTCTCTGGAGAAGGGGCTTGCGAAGGGTCATGTTATAGTTATCATCAGAGCTGGACTTGGAACGCTGTTCCTGATGTCTCCGCCAGCATCTGGTCCTCAGTGAGCCACGTGACAAGTGTCTTTAATGGTGACATGGAGAGCAGTCAACAGCCCAGTTGATGTCACTGCCTCCCAGTCTGTCCACACTCCCTCATTGTCCAGAATCTGCCCATGCTAAGGCAGCTCCCAGGTGGCTCTTGGAGACCCACCCACCAGCCACAAGCTATGGCCACAAGTCACACCTTCACTTTCCCATGTGCTGGCGCCAGACTCAGGTGCAGCCCAGAGCAAGTGGCTCCAGTTCTCCTGGTCTGGTGGCATCTCTGGGGCTGTGCCAGACCTCCCACCCTCACCCTTCCTTGCTCCCCCTCCTGTTTCCTCCAGTGACACAACAGAGGTCCCTCAGGGAAGGGAATGTGGGCAGCCTTGGTGCTAGAGACTGATCTCTTTCTTTCCTCTGAGAGTCTTAGAGATTTGCTCCCTCTTTTCTTCCCTTCCTCTCTCTGTCTTTCTCTGTCTGTCTGCCTCTCTGTCTCTGACTCTCTTTCTCTCTCTCTCTCTCTCCTGGCTTTGTAATCATGGGAGGAGCAGACACTTCCCTGGTGTACCCCAGTCCTCCCACCTGTATAGAGGAGGACTTCCACAGAGGGAACTGAGGGAGCTAGCTCAGCAATGCAGAATTCCTTAAGTTACTGCTTCCCACATTGCAACATGCAGGGAATGACCCCGCATGGCTGGTTGATGTGGCTTAAGTGCCGATTCTGAATCTGTGTATCTGGGGTGGGACCTGAGATTCTGCATTTCTAACAAGCCTTCAAGGAGTGCTGATGCTGTGATCCATGGTTCACATTTTGTGTAGAAGGCTCTAAAGAACCTGGAGACCTGGTTTCTGGGAACAATCATGAGGTGTGGGCTATGGTTTTAAGAAAAATAATGTTTAGAGCCGGAAAAATCCTTAGTGATCTGGTGGTGAAATGTCAGAGCTAAGGGCCTCAGAGCAGTGGACACTTTTCCCTGAGGCTGGAGCGATGCTATGTCCTGCTCCAGAGGAGCGAGCTACAGAGCCTGGGAGGAGCCATGAACTGGAGCTGGCGCTGTGGGTGGGGAAAAGTAGACAGTGTGGATGCAAAGGGAGAGGAGGCACGGAGAAGAGCCTGTCTCCTGGGAAAGCCAGCAAGCAGGGATGCACTGGTCCTCAGTTCTTGTCCTTTCACAGGAAAGTTCCTTAAATCAGTGGAGGTGCCCAGGAGATTAAATTCCAAAGTGGGAAATTTGTTTTTCCCTCATGGCATCTGCCTGTCTTCGTTTGGGCTGCCATAACAAGTTACCATAGACTGGATGGTTTAAACAACACACATTTATGTTTTAATACTGGAGGCTGTAAAGCCCACAATCAGGGTGCCAGCATACCTGGTGTTGGGTGAGGTTTGGCTTCCTGGTTTGTAGATAGCCATCTTCTCACTGGGTCCTCACATGGCACAGTGAGAAAGAGAGAGAGAAAGAGAGGGGGAGGGCTGGAAGGGAGAGAGGGAAGGAGGGAGAAAGGAGGGAGAGAGAGAGAGAATGAGTATTCTTCTTATAAGGGCATCAATCCCATTTGTTAGGGCTCCACCCTCATGGGCTAATTACCTCCTAAAGGCCACATGTGTTTGCAAACTTTAAGAGGGACATCAAGAACCCAGGAGACAGAGGAGAAGAGCAGCATGTCAAATGAGGGACACTTAGCAAGGTCGGCATGAACAGCATGAGTGCCTCTTGAAATATCTGCTGTGTTATTGCAAGGTTAAGGACCACCCTTGCTCTGAGTAGGTCAAGGGGTTGAACCAGCACTAGTGGGTGGAATTCATAGGAAGATTAAATTCAGTCCAATATAAGGCAAACTTGTTAATGCTGCAGCTGACCAAAGACAGACTGTGCTGCCTTAACAGGTGGTAAGCTTCCCATCATAGGAAGCATACAAGCAGACACTGGATGGACATGCTTCAGAGGACACCTGTATCAGTCAAGGTTCAACCAGAGAAGCAGAACCAGTAGGAGATAATATATATTGAGAGATATATTGCAAGGAATTGGCTTACATGATTGTAGGGGCTGGTTAGGCAAGTTCGAGATTCACAGGGGAGTGTCAAAAATGGCAGACTGGAACTCTCTCCAGTAGGTGCTAAAGCTGCTGTTCACAGGCAGAATTTCTCCTTCAAGGTTGCATCAGCTTGGCTCTTAAGATCTTTCAACTGATTGTATTAAGCCCAACCAGATTACCTAGGAAAATCTCCCATATTTAAGGACAACTGATTATAAACTCTAATCACATCTACAGAATGCCTTCACAGCAATGCCTAGATTACTGTTGGATTAAATAACTAGGGGTTTTACCCTGGTCATGTTGACACAACTAAAAGACCATCGCACTGCCCATATATCAGACTGGAGTTTGTAATAAATGACTTTGAAGATGCTTCCCAATCCTGAGACGCTTTGACTTTTTTATTTTCAAGGGGAGGCATCCTGGAGTTGGAGCACCCAGAGTAAGACTCGAGAATATCCTGGGGGCCCCTGGATCCTCTGGGTCATCTTCCAAATAGAATTGGTTTTAGCTTTCATTTCATTTTGGTTTGCCGAAAAACCCAAAAAACAAAAAAAGTCAGGAACAATATGAGGCACCACAAGAACAGAAAGTTAAGACCTAGGGCCTTCCCTGAGGAGCCTTGGATCTAGTGAAATCCTAAAGAGAACAAGTCAAGTGGTAGACTTGTTAAATCCAAGTGGAATGACTCCAAGAGGTGTCTGAGAAGGTGTCCCAGGGCAGGTATGCTTAAGGCAAGCTTGAATGATGAGTGAGGCCTTTAGGAGGTGAAGATCAGCAGCAAGAGCTTTCTAGGGGGAGGAGACAGCATGAGACAGGCAGAAGCATGAGTACATCCAAGGAAAGATGGTCAGGAGCAGACCTTGAACTCTGGCAGGTGGACTTGAGTTGAAGAGAGAAGTGACAAACACAACCTGCGTTCTTCTGCCTGGATCCTAACCAGCGGGTGCCCCTGTGACCCCAGATGAACCAGTGGTTTCCCCCTGCAATCCCATATGAACCACTGAGTGGCCCTGTGACTCCAGTCAAACCAGAGAGTAATGGCGACTCAAACCCCAGTTGCCTCACGTTCTCCTCATCCAGACCCAGCAGCCTTATCCAGCCCCCCAGGAAAGTTTCCTCTGGCCCTTTCACATGGCCTTTTCTGGGCCAAAAGTCCACTCTGGAGCTCAGATCCAACACAGTCTCCATGAAGGTGTGCAGGAGCCCGTGGGGCAGCGCTGAGCTGAGGGAGGTGATTCTGTCACCCAACACCATGTGGACAGCTTCTGCAAGAACCACCCCAGTCCCCTGCTCTCAGAACTCCTTCTTCTCTCACATGCCCTCCCCTAAGTCCACATTTCTGGATCCCAAGCATCCCATTCTTGATTTCCACTCAGGGATCTGAAGCTTGGCGTGGACTTGATGTCCCTCAAAAGGAATGTACAGGCCCTCTCCTGACCACAGCTCTGATTCAGAAATAACAACTGCAGGAACATCCCAAGATCACTTTCTAGCCTGCTGGCCACAAGATTGTCTGGAGGGCTTTCTCCAGGGACCCCAGCTGTTAGGCCCTTGTGGGACAGCCTGGAGAGGCAATGCCAGGCAGCCAGACAGGGGTGGCCCTCTTCTCCAGGACAGAGTCTAGTCTTCCTGTTCATGCTGAGGACCTCTCCTGGGGCCACGGGGATAGGGAAGGCACAGGCAGGTCCAGACAGAGCAAGCATCCCATGAGTGCAACAGATGAAGCTACCTTGGGCTGTTCCACACAGATCTCAGGCCCACTGTGGAGCAGTCACTTCTCATGGAGCCTGTCCCAGTTTCCATGGTCATGAACCAAGGCTGCCATTCACTGGGAGGTTACTCTAGGTTAAATGCTTTATAGACATTACCTCATTCAATCCTCTCAGCTGCCTTAGGAGGGAGTCACTATTATATACTCCATTTTACAGATGAGGACCCTGAGACTCAGGGGTTCAGAGAATGTACCCAAGGTCACGCTGCTGGCAGTGGGCCAACAGGGATGTGTTAAGAGTATGTGGCACTTAGTAATATAGTATCTTTCTGAGCCTCATGTCATTCTTTCTGAGCCTCATGTCAACCCTAGAGTGTAGACATCATTATTCCTACTTTGCCAATAAAGAAACTTGACCTGAGAGCTAAGGTCACTTCCTACAATCAAGAGTCAGTAAATGTGGGAGCCAGAGTCAAGGCCAGACCTTCCAACCTTAAAAATGACCCCTCTACACCCTGCCCTGAATACAAGTATCTTTGCTGCCTGGACAGTGGCTGAAGGTGGCTCATTCCCATGGTATGAATGTTAGGGACGTGGCAGAGGTGCACATCAACCTATGGACAGCAAAAAGGACAGTGTTGGGGAATGGTTGTCAGAGTGGCCTTAATTTCATGCATTTATCCACACCATCCCACTGAACAGGATGGGAACCTGAGACTAGAATGAGGACAAAGTGGCAGTCCTTAAGAGTGGCCTCTGAATGAAGAAGGGCCTTTCTTGGGGGTGACTAGGGCAACTCACCTTCTCTTTGATATGTGGGGGAGGGGGAAGACTTTTGGTGTTGAGAAGGAAGATGTACCAGTAGTAGCAGTTGTCTGGATCCTGCCAATGGGTATGAGGGCTCTGCCCATAGGAGTTCATTCATTTGAGATGGGGTAAGCCCCAGATGTTTCAAGTTTTAAAGGCTTCCCAGGTGATGGGAATCTGCTGATGGACTGGGAATGACAGGAGAGAAGAGAGCTTGTTAGAAACTAAATTTTATACTTGGGAGGCTGGACCACTCACCAGCTGCTAGCATCTTCTTTCTGAGTTTTCTTGGTATCTCATTCAAACATGGCTGAGGAAGAATCTTTACTATTCACAAGTCAAAACTCCTGGGGTGAGCCAGGTGGTAAAGATATTAGGAGACAATAGGCGGCCGCAGGAGAAGGTCATGTTTCTCCTCTCACCAGAGAAGAGGACTAAAAGGGTCTCAGTGGGGGTTCTGAGGACAGGTTGTGTCTCCCTTCATGGCATTAGCTCTCACAGTCTGCTCTCAAACAACCCCAGGTAAGGCGGTCAGCCCCGGGAAGGTCTTCTTAGCCAGGAACAAATTGGGGGGGGGGGGGGCTGGCCAGGATGGGCCAATGTGACTCCCCTCTTCAACATGACTCTAAGTCACAGATTTTCCACCATGATGGTCAGACCCTCTGGGGTCCCCTGGGGCTATGAAAGCATGGGCCCTTCTCACCCTTGGTCTACCTTCAGGAGGGGCCAGAGAGAGCAAGAAAGAAAGATGTTGGAATCAAACTCAGTGCCAGCTCTCCTCTTGCATACCATACCCAGCTCAGTGCCATCAAGTCCCAAGCACCAAAGAGGCCCTGCTGTCCCCTTCCTGCTCCTGTGGGACTGGCCAGTGAATGAATTCATCGAGATAGGCTTCACATCCTTTCTTGGCACTGGGTTTGAGCCAAGGAAAGCGGGGGTCCAGTTCCCTCCACTCTTTCTCTGCTCCTACCTCTCTGTGAAACCTGAGGCAAGCCATACCAACCTTAGCCATGTCTACAAGGCATCGGACTAGTGGCACCTAAAAGCCCCTTCCTGATCAGACAGTTTCTGTTGGACCCACCCTGGCCACCCCTTCCAGTCCCTCCTGAGAAGCACACTACCCAGGATTACTCTCTTGTCCCTACTTCACCCCTTGCTGTCTGAGCCCTGGAGGGACTTCCTCTGTGGCCAATCCCAGGAATAGAGCTCCGTCCAGGACCTCCAAGTCACCTCTTTCTGGAAAGACAGCATTTTTGGCTGTGGCTGAGGTCCTGCTTATCAGCAGAGTGAGTACACTGCCCCAGCCCCTGGGACAGCTGGAATGCAGGAGTCTCCCACCCAGAAAGGGTTGGCCGTCAACCGCTGGCAGCTCCCACAGTAGTCCCTGGAATGGAGGGCGGCTAGGCGGGAGTGCTGGTGCTGGGAGCAGGCTGACCCCAACCAGTGCCTTCTACAGGGGGGTAACCAGGAGTGAGGCTGCAGGCACAGTCTTCTTGGACCTGAGCCGGCCAGAATGAGTACACGGGTGGCCAGTCCTGCCATCTAGGCCCTGGGCTTGCTCTGAGGCTGTCAGGGTCCTGGGAGTTGATGTCCTGCTCAGGGACTAGTCTTCAACATCCCACCATGACCAGTGACCCACTGGATCTCTGCAGGACCAAGGATTAATCCTGTGGGACCTCACAATGGTTCACTGTCTCAAAATATTTGTGGAGTGCTGTGCGATTTCCTATTGCAGAACTTACGTGGGCATCTATCTTCCTCAGCCTTTGGCCAGGTGAGTTCAGGGTGCAGCTGCTGGCCTGCGCCTGCACAATAAGGGCCCAGGTAGGCAGTGGACAGCATTTCAGAAGTTCCTGGGTCCTTCAGATCCTCTGAGAACTACTGCTGCAGCCCAATCCTTCTTTCTTCCAAATGAGGGGCTGAGACACTGGGCAAAGTGCAGGTGGAGATAGGGTCCACCCCTGCCATGCAGCAGTTCCGTGACGAAGCAGTCCTCAAACCCAGACCCCTGACTCTTTGCATTACCCTCAGGCACCCACACAGTCATTCCTCCATTTGCTTGGTGTTTCTGGCACCTTTCATATGCTAGGCATCATTCTAGGCCCCAGGGACTCAACAAGGAGAAAAAGCAGCCCCTGTTCTCAGGGTGCCTACATTTTAGAGGAAGTAGAGTCAACAAACTAAATAACACAGTAACAAATAAACAACATAATCTCAATGACAATAAGTGCCAGGAAGACAAGAAAGCAAAGGAATGTGGGAGAGAGAAAGCTGCTTCCCAGGAGGGGCCTGTGGAATGCAGAGATGGGGAAGAGCTTCCCAGTAGGGGACAGCAAAGGCAAAGGTGCCAGGTGGGCCAGAGTTGGGTGAGCTAGGACAGGAGCAGTGTGGCCACAGCACTGCTGAGTAAAGGGGTGGAGAAGCAGGTGCCTGCTCTGTGAAGGTCAGATGGTGGCAGTGTAAGAGGAAAAGCAAGGAGATTCACCAGATTCTGGGCGTTTTGAGGGTTCAGCCCCTCAAAAGAGAGATCGATGGTCAACTGGACCAGGGTGGCAGCTGTGGAGGTGGATTGAGCTCTGTTTTAGAGGTAGAGGAGACAGGACTTGCTGATGGGTAGGATGCATGAGTTGGGAGAGACAGCTGTGAGAGTCCAGGGAAGAGAACAGTCAAAGATAGCCCTTGTTCTCTGACCTGAGCAACCATGTAGAAGAGGAGCATTTACTAGACAAAAACTAAATCCTGAGAGTACCAGGTTTGGTAGAGACGCAAGACTCCTGTTTCAGACACCCAGGTTAATTTCACAATGCTCGTAACAAATTCATGAAGGCAGCTAGATGGACAAGTCTGCAGCTCGAGGGAGCAGTCAAAGCTGAGATATAAACTCAGGAGTTATCAGATAGAAATAATATTGAGAGTCATGCACTAGATGCGATCAGCTGGGGAGAGGGGAGAGCTGGTGAGATGAGCAGGTGCCCGGCCCCTTCTCCCACACGGGGTGCTTGACAAGGAAGGGAGCCTGCCAAGCAATGGGAAGGAAACCCAGGCACTGTGGCATCCCAGAGGCCAGGGGGAGTGTCTCCAGAGAGGGAACGGTCCACCGTGCCAGCTGCTGCTGGGAGATCTAATCAGAGGACCACAGAGAAACAACCAGTGAATCTGGCACCATGGAGGTCACTGGAGACCTGACAGTAAAGCGGTGTAACCCTCAACAGCTTGCTCCAGGAGCAAGGGAAGGTGAGGTGGTGGGAATCAGCCTGAGGTGGAACAAAGGGGACAGAGTCCAGGAGAGGTGGGCGAGACAGCAAAAAATACTGCAGCTCACCCAGTTTTCAGGTGTTTTCATAAATGCTTCATACCTCCCCTGCAGAGGCTCATGAGGTCATTTTTCATCATGTCCATTAAGCAAACGAGGCCCAAAGCCCAGCAAGGTGATCGGCCCAGCCCCCCCTGCCCCTCCACCCCCCGCCCCAGGAAGCTGAGTCCAGGTCTGACTCCAAAGCCCCTGATCTTCCCCACCAGCTCTGCCGCATCTCCTCCCACCCCATCCATCCTTGTCCTTTGATCATTTCTGTCAGCTTCCAGCAGTCTTGGCCTCTGCCTCTCTCCTCCGGGAAAGCTCTGCTTTTTCTCTTTGATCCTGCACATCTGTCCTCGGCTGCAGCTGGGCCCCACGTCTCTCCCACCCTATCCCTGCAATATGTTCCCGTGCCCTCTGCCAAAGGTGGGGGTTGCAAGAGTTTCCAAGAGCTGTGGGGGAACCTGGGCTTGTGGGACAGGAGTGTGGCCCTGCCCTGCCGACTATTCTTTGGGAAAGAGCCTGGGACTCTTTGAGCCTGGCCGGGCTTCCATCCAGCCCCAGCGCAGCACTGTAGACTCAGAGATGCGAGCACACAGGACAGTGATGCCTCTGTAGACAGCCAGGATGG
This sequence comes from Carlito syrichta, assembly GCF_000164805.1. Classification (NCBI taxonomy): domain Eukaryota; kingdom Metazoa; phylum Chordata; class Mammalia; order Primates; family Tarsiidae; genus Carlito; species Carlito syrichta. The sequence goes on along the minus strand of NW_007052065.1, from coordinate 119,841 downwards.
GGCTGCCAGTGGGGCCGGGTTGAGAAAGGCCTTGATGGGTTGAGAAAGGCCTTAGCACTTTTCAAGAGACAGGTGCAGATGAGAGTGGTGGGCAGGAGTCGTACATAGGGAGTGGTAACTGACAAAACCAGATACCTGGCTGCCACCACCACCATCACTACACACACTTCAGGGAGAAGGGAGGGGTTCAGAACCTCAAAGTCCCTTTTGGAGCCGAGGGGTGATTCCCATGGGAAGTCATGTGCAAGATCCAGAGACAATGGAGGGTAAAGAGAGAACCCCTGGCAGGAGCTAGAGGACCTGCCTGAACTGGGGGCTCCCTCTCTAGATGAAAGGGGCCTCTCAGGATGCACAGAGCTGCCTCCAGCTCTGACCCTGGGGTTCTGAGAACCTGTCTGCCCCCAGCTGCTCGGAGAGGCCTTGGTGCCCGATTCCCAACTGGAAGAGATGAGCAGAGCCAACACCCAGATACCACGGAGTCCCAGCAGCTCTTCCAAACCCCTGCCAGGGGGCTGCAGTAGTAATTAGCTCCTCACACATCCCCGGGGTTATTTTTAAATCTCATTCTTCCACGGTTTATTTTTAAAGTAACACTTGCACGTGGCTGGCCGGCTGCCCTTCCCAGGTGCCTGTGCCAATTTGGGCCAGGAACAGAGCAGGGCACGATGGGCCCCCTCCCTCAGGTTCCTCCACTGAATGCCAGAGTTAACCAGACCCTCACTAGATGGCTGAAGGGAGGTTCCTGCTGCACTGAAACCTTGGGGCTGGCCTAAGGGCATCGGCTAAACATAGAAAACTCCTGGAAAACTCCCTCGGATCCATCCTGCCCCTGAATATGCACTGTGTGACCTTGGCCAAGTCACATGACCTTGACCAAGTCACCTCACCTATGCTGGGGATGAGTGATAGTGACACTTGCCTCACTTAGTGTCAAAACACTCTAAAGTGAGTGATAAACTGAAACAGTACTCAAACATCAAGGAATAGCGTGACTAATTCCCATACACACTCTCCCAGGGCCCTCCTTCCCCAGTCACATCTCTCTCTCTGCAGGAGTGACTCCCAGTCAGAGAGAGGGTCCTCTGTTCCATTCCTCCCTTTTCCATCTGCCTTGAGACCTGCCTTCCACATTCTGGGTCCAGCTGACCTGTAACCCAGGCTGCCTGGGGTTGAAGGGAGCAACTTGCACAGAGACAGTTGGAGACAGTAGGGGAGAAAGCCCAGCTCTGCTATTTACTTTCTGGGTGACCTTGAGCAAGTGCTTGACTTCTCTGTGGCTCAGTTCCTGCATCTTTAAATGGGGATAATAATAGTACCTAATGATAGGGCTGTTTGAGGATTAAACGAGGTATATATATTAGCTTGCTTAGAGCAGTGCCTGGCACGTAGTAAGCGCTCTATAAATGTTAGCTAGTATTGTTTTGAATTGGAGAGAAGGATCAGTGACACAGGCGTTTAATCATTTGAATAAAGTCAAGTTCAGAGAAAGCCAGCTTTCCCAGATTCCACATTGGTTGGGGGTGGGGGCGGGACAGCTCTGTAAGCAGCAGCTGCAGAGAGCTGGGTCCTGGGGAAACCGCTTGGGTCCTGGGGAGGCTGCCCAGCTTGGAGCGTTTGGCACCATAAAAAGCAAGCTCAGGACACCAGTGCATAACAGGCAGCCTCTACAAGCCACAGGAGCCAGGAAGTCACTATCCTCTTGTGCCCTGGTCTGGCCAATCTCTTCCGATTCTGGGCTGTGGATAGCGGTGCAGACAGTCAGGCTAGAAGGCAGAGTGGTGGCAGAGGCCACCGGAAAGCCTGGGAAATCAGAGGTCAGAAAAGAGCAGCAAGCCCAGGGCAAGTCAGGCCTCAGAAATAGGCAGGCAGTGAATAACTGAATCTCTGTCTCTGTGTGAAGGGCAGTGTCCCCAAGGATGGGGGCCACTGTTTGCTGTCTCCACTGAGGATGAGCTGAGTCGAATGCAGGTGCAGGGCTGGGTGAGTGTGTTTCCATGGAGAGTGGTAGAATCTTGGCCTCTCAGAAGAGTCTGTGTCCCCTTGGGCCGAAGGGATTGGATTCAGTGGCTTCTTGAGCTCTCTAAGGGCCTGGAGTTTGAGAGAACAGTGGGGGCCCAGAGGCCAGGTGCTATGAGGGTCTCCCTCTCACTTTGTTAAGTTACAAACCTTCCTGCTTCCCTGGGTCTGTCCAACCTGTAGCCTATCTAGATGATGGGCAGAGTTGTGCCAAGAGACCACAGTGGGATACGAGCTGGGCATGGGAGTGTATATATGTGTATGTGTGTTTGTGTGTGTGTGTGTATGTGTTTAGGAGTGCACATGCAGGATGAGGATGAGGACCCTACGTGTGCAGGCTGGCTCAGAGGAAGAGAAGGTCCAAGCAGCTGCCTCCAGGCTGAAGTCCCTGTTGCCTGGAGTCCCTCTCTTGCTGGGCACTCTGCCAACCTACACCATCTGAGCTCCTGAGCCCTGGGGAGGGTGCTGAGCCCAAGAAAAGCCTCCCTTCACATCTCCTGGCATCTGCTTCCAAATTCCCTGCCAGCCCAGAGCTTTCTGGGCCACTAGCCATGATCAAAAAGGAGAGTGGGGAGCAGGTGATGGAGATAGGGCCATGCACGCCCCAAGGACTCCTGCCACACCCAACCTATCCATCAAGGCTGGCTTCATGCATCTGCTGGGTTTCCACTGTGGGCACTGGGTGAAGTGGGCCAGCAGGAGGGGGACCCACCTCCACCCAAAACCTAATACATGGCAGGTGGTGGTGAGGGCAGAAGAAGGTGCCATTCCCTAGGGGAACAGGTAAAGTAGAAGCCCAGGAGGCAGCCCTGGAGCGATCCTTAGAGGCCAAAAGAGATGAGGGAGGAACTCCAGGCAACAGCAATGACACGAGGAAGGTCTCAGAGGTGAGGCATGAGACAGAGGGGACTAGAACTATTGGGTGAGTCAGGAGAGGGCAGGCCAGGCAGGAGTGAACCAGACGGTGAATGGACAGCCTACATGCTGGGCCAGGAGCCCACCAGGCTGTGTTGTCTAGACTTGGGGAACTAAGGAGGGTTTCTGAGGGGTAAGTGGCAGCGCAGAGCTGTGCTTCCAAATATATAAAGATGAGGGACAGCTTCTGCTCCCGAGACCCTCCAAATGCCAGGCCTTGCATGAGACCCACAGTGCTGTAACCCTAAGGCTGCCCAACTGCCTGGTCAGAGATGAGATCAGGGAGGCAGCGAGGGTGGTGGGAGAGCAGCAGGTCTGGGATCAGGAGACCCGGGTCCTAGGTCCAGCTCTGGAGCTGCAATTGAGGGCGAGATGCCCAACCTTTCCAGACTTCAGTGGACACCTCTACCTGATGGGCTACACGGGGCTGCTATGAGGATTCAACAAGAACACTCATTAACATTATAGAGTTCTGTGCCCATGTGGGTCTCCTGAAACCAAGCCAGGACTCCTTTGCTGCACTGCTTATAACACCAGGCACCCCTGGGACACAGTGCTTGGGACTGGGTCCTGTATCTGGAGTGACTGGGGTTTAGCCAAGGAACAGTGCCCCTTAGGACCACCGTAAGGAAAAGGGACTTCTGAAAGGAAACAGCACTACTCAACCAGCATCACAGGCCAGCAGTCAGAATTCCAGCCTCCCCTCTCAGTCTTTCAGGCTGCATCATCCGTCTCTGCTTTGTTCAGTCACTCTGGCTTCTCATCCTCTGTAACTCTGAGTGGCATGTGGCTTAAGCTCACCCTGGTTCCAGTTAGGATCCCACTGTTTATAACCCTACTGCTCAGCCCCCAAAAGCTGACCAGCCCCTTAGCCCCTCATCACTAAAACCTTAATGGCTCAGCCAAGCCAACAGTTTGGGTTCTCTTGACTTAGATGTCCAGCCCTATGACCTGGGCCAGGGCGATATGTTACAAAGGGGCTGCCTAGCCCCACCTTTGATTAGGGTTGTTGCAGAAAGGATCGTTCCAAAGAGGTAGAAGGCAGCAGGCACCCCAACCATGCCAGTCATGGACATCTCCCTCAGGGCCCTGATCTTCCTGCCTTCTAGCTCCTCTCTCCTCACCTCAGGTTGTCTGGCTCGGGGCCACACTGATACATCTCAGGAGTCTCCAAAGACACCCTCCAGGGGCTCCCTAGGACCCAAACCTCTGGTTTATCCACCTGGCAGAAAGCAGGGGAGGGGCTCAGAAGACAGGATCTTTGGCCAGGATGGTATCTTCCATCCTCGCATACTTTGAGCACCCGCGTGTGCAGGGCACCAAGACTACAGGACCAGGCTCTATCCTGAGAGGAATACAGTAGTCTTGGGATAATGACCTGCTCACTGGACATGCTTTCTATGTGCCACTGACAAAGTGGGTGGTCCTGGGGACAGCCTAGGGGGGTCAAACCCCTGAGGTTGAAACCTACCTTTGCCAGTTTTTATCTGAATGACCTCTGACCAACAGTATTTGACCTCCTTGAGCCTCCTCATCAAAATGCCCACCTCGAGGGTCCCAGTGAGGATTAGGGATAGTGACTGTGAGGATGTTTGGGTTGCCTGACATGGCTGCCATTATAGGTAGAGGCACTAAAAGCAGACAAAGCCCAAGTTCTGTTCTGGTATGTGAACACCTCCCTTTCTCCTCCCTTCTTTCTTACACTCTCTCCACTGCATTTCCACCTGCCACCCTAAACTGAGCCTCACGGAGGGGAGGCCAAAAGGTTTGTCTAGTACCCAGCACCCTCTGATGCGAGCTGGCCCTCGTCCCTCATGCTGCACAGGCAGACTTGACTAAAAGGAGCTCTGCTCACAAAGGCACTGTTGTGCATAAGGAGATGGGTAAATAGGCCAACCAGCGCCTGCCAGGAGGCCCACTGAGTGGCAGAGATGGATGAACATGGAGAGGGAAGGGGATGCCCCCAGCAGAACAGGAAGGAGGTCTCTGGGGATTAAGGGGCAGGGATAGGAACCAGCACTGCATTAACATAGGAGAGGTGCTGAGTGTTTAAGAAGGAAGAAAGTGACTCTTAAATCTAAAACTGTTCTAAAATCAAAAGTTGATTTTAAAAAACAGTAAATGGCAAAACAAACCAAGAAACAAAGAAGAAAGTGGGGAAAGAGAGAGAGTATGGCCTCAGACATTGACCTTGATCCAATTTGTAGTGACAACCAGAGCCAAATGTCTCTGCACACCATTTCCAGGTGTCCAGGGTCATCTTCAGAGGCTGTCAGGAACAGAGAATGCCAAACTTCCAGCCATATAAGTGTTACCAAGATCACCACACCTTCTGACTCCCTTTCTGGGTTTTTGGATCCCACCTGTTCAAGTGGGACCCTCTGGCATAGACACAGCACATCCTGGCACCAATCTTTATCAAGTCTTTTCCCATCTGCCTGCTAGTAAATTTGTTCTCAGAGGGCAAGATCCAGCCATCCTGTCTCTGCCTCCTCTCTCAGCACTTAGCCTAGTGCCTGGCACAAAGCAGTAGGTGCTTAGAAATGTTTGCTCAATTAATTAATTAAGACAAGCTAAGAGGGAATGAAGCCATTTTTACCTTGCTAATTTTCCAGCTGATATTCTTAATACCAGCCAAGTTCTGCCACCTCCCTGGCACCCTGCTTCCAGTTTAGCCTCCCCAGACACCATGGCCCCCAGAGGCAAGGTGTCTTCTTCCAGGGCTGGCCGTGAGCCCACACAGCCTGCAGCCATCCTTAGCCTGCAGCCTCCTGCCATCTGGCTCAGGCCAGTGGTGGGGTCCTCCATGAGACCCACTGCACTCTCGGGTCCAGCTGCTGGTGGGGAAGGGCTATACAGGAAGGAACAGGAATCATGACTGGAGAGAGCCCCTGTATACTGTCCTCCCCCTGCCACCACTTTCCAGAACAACCTTAAGAGGAGCGATTCACCAAAGCCCCACTCAGATGGGCTGTGGACCCTGATCTTTGACCCTAGCCCAGAGGCCCTGGAGGGCACATACATGTTGCCTTGTCCAAATCCCCAGCCACTAAGTTCAGTCTCCTTAGCTGAAAAACCAGGGTCTCTTCCTTCCGGAAGTCAGTATCCATTGAACTAACATTGATTAGGCTGTGCAAGGTGACAGGCCTGAACTTGTACCCTGACTCAGCCATTCACTAGTGAGGTAGGTTTGAATGAGTTATGGAAACTTTCTGTGCCTCATTTTCTCATCAGCAAAGTGGAGATAATACCTATACCATAAAATTTGTGTGAAGATTAAATAAAATAATTTGTATAAAGCACTTAGTACAGTGTATAGTGCCTGGCATACAAATGCTCAATAAATATGAGTGTTATTGTCACTACCACTGCTATTGCTACTTCTGTTACCACCACCACCACCATTAGCTACTGTGTGCCAGGCACAGAGCCCCCGAGATGTATAAGACCACATCCCTACCCTCAGGAGCCTCTGCATCAGAGGGAGACCGAGAGGACAAAATGAGACCAAAACTAAGAAGTGAAAGGAAGCAAAGGCTCATGGTCCTAAGAGACTGGTCTCCAGGATCGGATGGGGCTGGGCCGGGGGAAAGAGGCCCCTCACGGCTCAGCAGTCAGTAGGGAGAACCGGGTACTTTCCAGATCCGCTGGTCTGTCTCAGCCCTGAAAGACTCAGGCAGGGCCATGTGGCTACCTCCTCCCTGACTCCATGTGGCCCCGTGTGCTGGGAGGCTGTTTCAGGATGGGACGGGGGCCAGGATTTTATGTCTCTGAAGAGTCATCTCTAGCTGCCCTTCTGCTTCCGCTAGGGGAATGTTACCACCCAGAGCCATGCTGTCACGCCATCTCCAGGGCCTTGCCCCTCTCCATAGCATCTGACCAGTGCTGACCAGGACTGTGGGTCTCATGTGCACCCAGAGGCCTGGTCCCATTGCTTTGCACTTCTGACAGTCCCAGTGGCCTTTGTCTGACTGAGACTACTGCTTTCCCCATTGTTTGTGGGGGAGGGAGTGCGACCCTCTCAAGACCCAGAAGGTTGAAGGGCCTCAAGAATGTCTCCTCCAGCTTATTCATTTCCCAGAGGAAGTCCTCAAGACTCAGAGAGGGCCAGGGTCACATAGAAGCAGAGCTAGAACTAGTCCCCAGGTCTCCAACTTCCAACCCAGTTTGGGGCAGCCAAGTGCAGTGGAAAGAGAAATGTCTTTGAATGTCAAGTTTGGTTCCAGCATTTATGACTTGAGATCAAAACACTTTGTCTCTCTGAGCCTCAGTTTCCACATCTATAAAATAGGAACAATAATAAAACTTCCTCAAAAGAATTACTATGCAAGCTCAAACTACAGAATGTATAGAAATTGCTTTGTAAATGACAAGATTCTGCACAAAGAGAATATAAGGAATTGTTATTATTATTATTCTAGAACTTAGAGCATAGTAAATAATAAGGACTTAAAAATGCCTGCTGGTTAAATGGATGAATGTTTGAAGGATGATGAGTAATGAACAAACAGTCCCAGGAGCACTGATTTGTTTAGGTGGGTGCGATCAGGGAAGGCTTCCCAGAGGGTGTGACTTTGGAAATAGACTTTGATGGAGGAGTAGAAGCCCATCAGACAGAAAAAAATGTGAACATGGGCCCTCTAAGAGCTGTGGATGCCAATTCTCTTGGCAAGTTTGGATATCAGACACACCCTGCTCAAAACTCATCCCTTTCCTCAGGGCCTATGCATGGCACATAGAATAGGAGGAACTAACGATGTATTAAATGTCAAAATAGAACTTTTCAGGGAAGAGGAGGCCATAGGGAATCTCTAATCTAACTTTCCATATGATAGGTAAGAAAACTGAGTCTCAGGGAGCTGACATGACTTAACAAGTGCCTTGTGGCAGATTCAGCAAACTAGGGCCTGTGGGCCGAAACTGGTCTGCCACCTGTGTCTGCAAATAAAGCTTGATTGGAACACGGTCAGACTCATCCTTATGTAGTATCTATGGCTGCTTTCTTGATGCAGTGGCAGAGTTGAGTACTTGCAAGAGACCACAGGACTTGTGGAGCCTCAAATATTTACTATTAGGCCCTTTTCGGGGAAAACAGTTTGCTGACCTGTCCAATGGCAAGACAGTAGCAGAGCTAGGATGGGAGCCAGGCGCCTGACACCTGGTTGGGTGCTCTGGAACTCCTGTGCATCCTTACCCCCTGGGCCCCACCCTGCCCCCTGTAACACTGCTTGCAACCAGGCTCTGGGCCCATGCCTAGGCTGGCCACTGCTGCCCCCAAGACCCAGCAGGGCTTCTAGTTGGGGGCAGTTCATCCCTTTTTGAGGAGTCTGACAAAAAGACACCAATATGCCCCTGCTTCTCCTCCATGGACAAAACAGGAAAAGCCAGAGAGTATAAACATGGAAGACTTAGGCCAACCAGATGCCAGAGTCAGACATAGTCTTTAAAGAAATGTGCGGGGGAAGGACTGGCACCTCCAGCCATCTGCTGAGCGGGCCAAGTCTACTTTAAGTTGTGCTATAGAATTCCCTTCTCAATGCCAGCCTGGGTTGTCCCTGGTGGATTGGGACACGGCACCTGGTTCAGTGGCTAGCCTAGAACAGACCTTACAGGCCCTGGATCAGGGCTTTTCCCAGGATACCACAGTCATTGCCTTGCGATGTGACACTGCCCACCTCAGGTCTCACACTATCCATCCTCTTTATCTTCATTCCATTCAATCCTCAGGCTTATCTTAGCTGCCTTCCTTTCCCTAAGTCATTCATTCAACAGAGACTGAAGGGACAGCTCTGTGCCAAGTTCCCTTCTGGGCATGGGAGATGGAGCAGCAAACAAAAGACAAGAACCCCTGTCCTCATGGGGCTTCTGGTTTCGCTCACAGATGCATGGCATCTCAATTTCCGTGTATCCACTCCCCTCTGCTCCTTTACTCCCTTCTCTTCCCTCCTCCTGTTATCCCTCCTGAGCTCTCGAGTCCTCTGCTTCCATCTAGCCTGAGCACTTGACAACTAGACCTTGCAGTGGCTCCCAAATGGATTCTCCTGTCCCCATCTCCCATTGCCACCCCCCTGCTCAGAGATGCCAGGAAGTCAGCTCAATATCTCTTTTAGCATTGCCCTCCCCTATTCAGGAGCTGTCAATGGCTCCTCATTCCCTTCAAAGCTCCTTAAATTTTAGCCCTTCCCCACCTGCTAACCTTCCTTTGCAACTGAACTTCCTACTCCAAGGGCACCAGAAGAATTGATGTTATTGTTAAGGTTTTCTCATTCTAAAAGTAATCATTTTTTTGGCAGAACACATAGAATGTAAAAAAAAGAAAATTAAAATCCATGATAAGTGCATTATTCAGGATAAACATTGCAAGTTTTAGTGCGTTTCTTTCCAGCTCCTTTTTCTGGGTATGTGGCTGTGTGTGTCTATACATTTTTTTGCATTTACATATTTACTCTAAGATCCCACCATACAGAGAGTGTCATATCCTACCCATTTTATTTAATATCATGTGGTGGTTTTCCATGTAATTAAGAGACTCCTCAAGAACAGCACTTTAGTGGCTGCATAGTCTTCCACCACATAAATATACCTTAATATGTTTAACCAAACCTTATTGGTGAACATTTGGACTGTTTACAACTTTTCACAATGAAAATGCTGCTATAAACATCCTTGCTCATAAATCTTTGTTCTGATCTCTGGTTATTTTCCTAGCAGCGATTCCTAGAAGTGGCACGGCAGGGTCACCAGGCAGACACATTTCTAAGGTTCTTGATGCATATCACGAAGCTGCCTTTCTGAGAGTCTGCCGGCCCAAGCCCCACTCTCATTTGTAAGAACGACTGCAAGTCCCATGCAGTCCCATTTTCTCTGCCCCAACCCATCATATGTCTTCCTAGCATTTTATCCTTGCTTCAGCAGCACCCCTTGTCAAAACCCTGCATTTCCCATCTACCCTTCAGAGCTCACAGCAAATGCCACCTCCTCCGGGTAGTCCTCCCTGATACTCCAGCCAAAGTTCTCCATCTGAAGCCCTTCTTCAGCCCCTGTCTTAAATCCCTCCTAAAACCTTTCCTAGTTTTGCCATGCATCATAATAATTTGTATAATAATCACCTCTGTTTTGTATGGGACCCTTAAGTTTCCTAAATGCTTCCACTGAAAGGTTTCATTTGATTCACTCCTAGATGTAAAGTGTTCTGAAGTCAGGGACCTTGGTTCGATCATTTGGGTTTATTTCTCCTGGCCACACCACTAACCTCAAGTCCAGCCCAACCTCAAGCCTGCCCTTGACGTAACAGAAGTGTTTAACCAGGCTTCACTATTCCTCGGCCTATTAGAGCAGACTTTAGGACATTCTCATCCACAGCATGGGGCAGTAAAAGAGGACTGAACCAGGACAGAGGGCCTTGGATTCCAGTCCTAGCTCTGTCCCTGACTTGTTGTGATCTGGGGTCCCTGCTCTTCTCTGGGCCTGGATTTACCCTTCTATAAAATGAGTAAGTTAGAACTACATAGTCTCCCACACTCCAGGACTGATAGCTCCCAAGGCCCCTGTCTTCAGGCACCCAGAGCAGCCCTGGGATGCCTCTGGGGGCCCCTGTACAAAGCTGGCCTCTGGGATGGGCTGGAGAAGCTGGCCAGGGAGGCAGGCCTGGCCCCAGGCCAGGCTGTGTCTGCAAACACTGACCTTGGCTGCCGCAGGGATTTTCCATGACACCAGCACCCTCTTTCTTAGCTCCCCCCATCCCCAGGGCCCTGGGGAGGGTGGGGGATGGGGGCGCTGGCTTACCCCAGAGGCCCCTGAGCCAGTACTAGAGGCACTTGTGGATTCGGACAGCTAAAAGCGAGAGAGAGAGAAAGAGAGAGAGAGAGAGAGAGAGAGAGAGAGAGAGAGAGAGAGAGAGAGAGAGACAGTGAGCCCATGAGTGGGACATCTGGGAGGAAGGAAGGGCCTGGAGGGAACCTGCCACTAGGGAGTAGAGAGAAGAACTAAAAAAAGAGGTGGGACAATGGGAAGAGAGGCCTTGGGAAGGGGCCGGGTGGAGGGAGGGGATGAGTACCATGCTTCAAAGCTGTCCTTCGTGGGAGCTCTGGTTGCAGAGGGACAAACTCCAGACCCTGTTCTGCATAGTGGTCCTATCCACACTCCAGCTCCATAAGGCCATGGTGGTTTCCCAGGCCTAGCTAGGGGCCTGGCCCTGCCTGGGGCAGGGAGATTCCTTCTGGGGCCTTGAGGCTGACCTCATTTTGAAGGGACTAGGGGCCACAACAAGGACAGGAGCTATGAGTCACCAAAGGCCTTCCTGCCAAGGGCATCCCCTCCCCCTCCTGGGTGTCTAAGGCAAGGTTTTTCATCGCCATCACAGACTGGAGACTCCCTCCGAGCCAGGGCCTTCTGGGTTGAACAGCACTTGCGGAGCAGCTGCCTCCACTAGAGCCTCAGGCCACAGCTCTCTCCTCCATTTTCCCTAAGGTCAAACATAAGGCTGGACGCTGAGGGGACTCACCGACCCTCTGGGAGCTAGGAGTCCTGCAGGACTCCTCAGTGGACACGAGTGCCCAAAGACAGGCAAAGAGAGAGTCTCTTCCAGCGCCAGGAAGGTTTCCAGAGGTTCTTGGAAAAGGTGGTGTCAGAGCTGGATCTTGCAGGAAGAAGGAGAGCACCTGTGCCCTCCTCCCGTCTCCACTGAGCCAGCAGCCCTCTCCCTCCTCCCTCCAGGACCTGGGCACACGCTGGCACTGCTGCTCCTTCCGCCTCATCTCCTTTAACACACCCATTAGGCTCCCTCAGAGCCTCAGCCCCACTTCCTGGCTCCACACTGCTGCCATCTCCAGACCAAGGGGCGGCTCCCTGTCTGTGCCTCAGGCCCCTGAGGAGACAGGGTCCTTCCGGGCCCTTTCCTAGGGGCCCTTCTGAGTCCCACTGCCCTCAACAGCCCGGCAGGGGAGCCGCGCCTTCCTCTGGGGCCTTCTCTGTGCCTTGCAGCCGCCTCAGAAGCAGCCTCTGTCTCCCGCGCCCACACTTCTCTCTGGCTGCCCCATTGGGCCCAGGCAGTTCCCCAGGTCAGGCCCTGCTCCCATTCCCAGCATCAACCCAGAGTTCACAGCCTTTGGGCACCTCAGGCCACAGATCCCTCATCCATCTTCTCTCAGGACAAACATTAGCCTATCCAGTGCCTATTTACATTAGATAACTAGGTCAGCAGGGAGACAGGGTACAGCCTCATTGCCAGGGGCTGTGGTTTCTAATCTGCAGAAGGGCTGGGCCACCCAGAGGAGATCAGAGAATCTCAATGTCAGAGACCTGGAGGAAGGACCTTAGAGGTTCTTGAGGCTGCAGAGAAGTGTTTCCCAAGCTGTGCTCCCAGGCACACTTGTCCAGCAATGTACACTATGATAAAAGCTCTCCTTGGTCAAGTAAGTGGGAAAACTTAGCACATTCTCCCAACTTTGACTGACCTTGCACATTAACACATGTATGGCTCTGAAAAAGCCTACACTTTGATCAACCAATCTTGTTACACTCAGTATTTTCCCAGTTTGACTTACCAAGCAAACTTTTTCTCATCCAACAGTTAATGACATTCCATGGAACTGGCATTTCAGAAAATTAACTTTGGGAAACACTGATATAGAATGTTTAAGACCATCTAATCTTGGTGTTTTCCCAAGTATTCATATCAATAGTTAATAATTACAAAGAATTATTGGTCCCAGTGTTGTAAGCATTTTACGCCTACTAACCCCTCAAGTCCCCATAGCAAGTCTATGCAGTAAGTACTTCATTATTCCCATTTTACAGATGAGGAAACTGAGGCACTGTGGATTAAGTAACTTGGCTGAGGTTGGAAGCTGTTTGGCTCCAGAATCTGTGCTCTTATCTATTCCACTAAGCTGCAGAGGTCTCCTCTCCACTTTCAGTACTTCAAACATACAACAATAACTTAATGCAGCCTCACAGAGCCAATTATCTCATGCTAATCAGAAGTTCTGACTGGCAGATATGGTCTTAATTAATTTTGATGGGGAAATAAATTAATTATGACTCTCACAATGATTTATTCAATGCCTGCTCTAGGGTAGTACCCACACTGCACTGATCAACACATGGAACTTCAATAATGAAAATTTTTCAAAATTTTGACATGATGAATGAGTCAGTGAATAGAGAAAATAATAAAGGGCAGCTATAGCAATGAAAAACAATGGAACCCTCATGTCTTTCCCTATCTTCCCATGCCACAGATGAGGAAAACAGAGGCCCCAAATGGGGAACAGGCTTGCCAAGACACAAAACTAGCTTTGGTCAGAGTCAGGTCAGACCCCAGATATCCTGCTTCCCAGCCCCATGCTCTTTCCTCCACCCAAGGCTGTGGCCAACATCCTGGCCTTGAGGCCAGGTAGGCCAGGGGTAGGAGGTCAGGCAGGCACAAGAGGCCAGTGGGGAGCAGGCAGCCAAGCCCAGTCCAGCCAAGGCCATTACCAAGGGCTCAGAGTGGCTAGCTGTGCTTTGACTAGAAGGAAATAGGCCACAGGGAGTGAAACACCAGCAACAGGGAGGGCCAGACCCGACCCTCCCCTGCCCTGCCCTCGCCTCTACTTCATGTCTCAGTTCAGCCAGTTTCTGAGCTCCCTGGTGATTCTGGGAGGACAACAGAAGAATCAAGGCCCAGAGGTTTCTGTCCTACCTCTCAGCTTTCCTGCTGCCCTGAAATATTTATACTGATTATAACATTTTGTGTCCAGCTTCCTGGTGTCCTCAGGTGAATTCTGTGCCTCCAGTCAGGTCCCAGGGCCATCTCTTAGCTGAGTTGCTCCCAAGTAGAAGCTTCTGGGCCCTGGTTGAATGAAAGGTATAACCCTGGTCATACCTGGGACAGAGTGCAGTGGACAGATCATTACTTTTGGAACCAAGTATCCTGGGATTATAGTCCCAGTTCTGCCTTTCACTAGCTGTGTGACCTTAAACAGGCTGCTTTCCTTCTCTGAGCCTGGAGTTAGCCCCTTCTCTGGGGTGTGGGAATAGCCCCAGTCAGTGTTCTGGGAGGCAGTAGCTAGAGCCACCTGGTTGGGGAATGAGTCCTGGTTGCTTAGTCCAACGGATACTACAAGAGAGGATCCTCAGAGAATCAGCCCCAGGGAGCAGCCTCTGAGTGTGGTGCCACACAAAGACAGACAGAGGCCTCACCCAGAGACTCTCGGGGCTGGTCAGGGAAGAGGAGAGAGAGAACACCCTCTGTGGAGCCAGGCCTGATGTGGGCAAGGACCAGGCAGGCAGCTGGCCTGCTGGCAGGCAGACTGGTCTTGCCAAACTCTTGCTTACTTCCCAGAAGTTCCGGGGCCCCCTGGGAGTGGCTCCACCCAGCTGGCACTCCTCCAAGCAGGGCACCCACGTCAGCAGGTCCTCACAGCTCCCCTGCCCTTTCACCCAGTGACAATAGGACAGGCAGAGGGGGCGGGGCATTGCCTCAGGGCCCAGTACTTGGAGAGCATCTGCTCCCTGATCATGGCGGTCCTGTTGTCACCACTTCTGCTGTATCCAGCTCAGAGGAGGGCCTGAGGCTGAGGCCCCAAAATGACTGTCTGCCTCTAGGGGCCTCCTATCCCAGGTCACCCTTTCTGGGGTGATATATTGGCTCCTATGCATGAAACGAATGCTGAGTCAGAAAAGCCCAAGGCGTCTCCAGACTTCATGATCCCATCTGTAAAATGGAAAGCGTCATAATAATGACCTTCTAAGAAGCATTTGAGTATTCTGTTCAAAATGTATCTGAAGGGTAAGAGCTTATTGTGATTAAGCCTCAACCTGTGGCAGGAATGAGGGCTAGTTCTGGAGGCATCTGATCCCAAAGGCGAGGCACAGCCAGGTGGGGACTGCCCTGGACGGGGGAGGGGCTGTGGTGGGACATGAGGCTCTGCCCCTGATATGAGCCTCTGGTTAAGTCTGGATGTGCCACTTGCTTGAAAGTAACAAAGTTCAACAGGAGGAGGGAAGGGGAAGAGGTTGTCACTTTGGCCAAAGCTGGGTCCTGAGGGCACTTAGGTTGGGGCAGGAGAGGCCTGAGGAGGCAGCTCGTGAAAAACACTGTGTGGCAAAGGTGCTGGGGTGAGGATGGGGCTTCAGAGAGGCTGCTGCAGGGTTCAGCGAGAGAAGGGGGAAGGCATGTGCTGCTCCCTCAAGCTGGGGCTTTGCGGGTGGCCACAGTGGGTAGTGAGGCATCCCGACAGCTGGGCACTGGCTTTTCCCAAGGGATGGTGGACCCAAAGAAGTCACAGCCTATGAACGTCTGGGACAAGGTGGCCATATTGGTGGAGGGGGGGTCCCTTGACAGTGGATACTGGCTGCCTGACCCCACAGGGATGGCCCAATCCTCAGGACTGCGCCCTCAGGCCGCCTGTTCCCTGAGATCCCATCACCACTCCATCTGTCTCAAGCTCCACAGGTGCTAAGGTACTTTCACGCCCAGACTCTCCTGAACTCCTGAGGGCAGCCCTGGCAGATGGCCAGAGTGGAAATTAATAGCTTCTAGCTCAGTTCCTCAGAGTGCAGACGAAGTAGGAGAGCCCAGAGAGGGAAAGGGATTTGCCCAAAGTCACGAGTCATCATGTGCTCATGCTGGGACCAGGTCCCTGCTCCCCACTCCCTGTCGAGCCCCATCCATCGTGCTGTGTCCTCCTTCATACACTGAGCAACACCAGCCTGGGGGACAGGAAAGGACAGGAGCAGAAGTGGCTCTGGCTCGGGGCCTGCCCAGCTGTCGAGGTGAGTTGTGGTCTGGCTGCCTTGGCTGAGCTGGCGGGCACAATCTGTTCTCACCCTGCTGGGGCACAGATGTCCCAGGCATGGCAACTCAACAGCTCAGCTGTCCAGGTCCCTGGCAAAGGGTGACACAAAGGGTGGTGGGCAGGGGAGCTGGTTCTAAGAGCAATCCCAAGCAGCTGCCCCCAGACCTCCCTGAGCTTTAAGATCCAAATGGCCCTGGGTTGACAGAGATGCCAGCTTTACAGAAACTGAGCTGCCCCCAAGTCCAGGTGCTCTCTTGGAAACGTGAGAGTAATCTGGCACTCCATTCATTATTAATCACAGTGAGCCATTATTGAGCATTTGCTATGTACCAGGCTCTAGGCTAAGTGCGTTCCACACATTATCTTATTCCTCCCAGAGCCCTTTGAAGCAGATGCTACTTATTAACTCCATTTTACAGATGTGGAAACTGAGACTCAGAGGTTAAACACACACACACACACACACACACACACACACACACACGAGACCCTACTTTAGGGCCAAGAACAGAGGATGACCCCAGGACCCAGACTGGGGGCTGATGAACACTCATTCATCCAGCTGATGTGGGCTTGGGGGGAGACAGGCAGCCAGCCTCCTTTCTCCTCTGGCACTGGTGGGCCAGCTGCCCCAGGAAGACTGGAGGGGCCCCAGTTGCCAACCATCCTCCATAAGCTTTGCCTGGCAGCTGGAAAATCATCAAGGAGCCATCCTTGCCTCAGTTTCCCTCCCTCCACACTGTATCACGGGATTTCAAAGCCCATTCAGTCCAACCACCTCCCCTTATCGTCAAGGAAACGGAAGCATAGAAAGAACAAGGCAAACGCCCAAAGCCCACAACTCTGAGCTAGAACCCAGATGCCCTGACCTGGTGTGCCCTTCACACTCTCCCTTATCTCTGGACAAAGCGCCCAGCAGCCCGCTAGTCAGCTCCTTCTCCGGGTAGACAAAACAGAACAGGCTTTGAGGTTCAAACGCGGGGTTGCTCTCCCTCCCAACAGCGCGACTTTGGAAAGTCACTAACCTTCACCCCGATCCCCCTCCCTTTCTCTTCCTTTCAGCCGAACTTGTGGGGTTGTCACAAAAGCACATGAGAAAGCATAAGTAAGGGGGGACGTGCACAGTGCCTGGGGAGAAGGAGCCGCCCTTCCCCGCGCACTGAGAGAGAGGCCCAGGCCCGACGGTGGGCGGGCGGAAGCGCCGGAGGGAGGG
>NW_007052065.1:102211-102639 GCF_000164805.1 Carlito syrichta | reverse complement strand
CGAGCGCATCAACACCTTCGTGAAGTACCTGCTGCACCGCGCCAAGAAGGGGCTGGGCATGCGGCGCGCCGACGTGTCCATGGCCAACATGGTGCTCATCGGCTTCTTCTCGTGCATCAGCACGCTGTGCATCGGCGCCGCCGCCTTCTCCCACTACGAGCACTGGACCTTCTTCCAGGCCTACTACTACTGCTTCATCACGCTCACCACCATCGGCTTCGGCGACTACGTGGCGCTGCAGAAGGACCAGGCGCTGCAGACGCAGCCGCAGTACGTGGCCTTCAGCTTCGTCTACATCCTCACGGGCCTCACGGTCATCGGCGCCTTCCTCAACCTCGTGGTGCTGCGCTTCATGACCATGAACGCCGAGGACGAGAAGCGCGACGCCGAGCACCGCGCGCTGCTCACGCGCAACGGGCAGGCGGGCG
>NW_007052065.1:92021-101672 GCF_000164805.1 Carlito syrichta | reverse complement strand
CCCCAGCCCCCATCTCCGACTGTGCCTGCTCGCACCAGCCGGCAGGAGGCCGGGTTCTGAGGACCCCTTGAGCCCCCATCCGAGCCCTGAAAATTCCGAGAAATGTGAAACTTGGGGGCGGTCAGGGAGGGAGGGCAGAAGCTGGGAGCCTCCCATCCCTTTGGAAATCTAAGACGCTCCCCAGTCCTCAGAGACCCCGCTGGTACCCAGACCCCCACCTCTGGGGGGACTTCATGTTCCGTGTATGTTTGCATCTCTATTTATACCTCTGTCCTGCTAGGTTGCCCACCTTTCCTTGGCTCTGGTAGTCGAAGTGTCTTTGTCCTGGTCACCCCTACTCCAGCTCACTGCCCTTCCCCATCCCCAGCTGTGTCTCCCAACCTCCCACTACCTTTGTGTTGTTTTGCATGGCTTTGCAGTTATGGAGAAAGTGGAAACCCAGCAGTCCCTAAAGTTAGTCCCCAAAGGGCAGAACAGAAAGAAGGACAGGCAGGCAGCAGGAGGCCAACCGGGAAGGCAGTGGCTCTCCAACCTGCAGGGTAGTCACACTGGGAGGTGAGCAGTAACTGGCCTCTAGCCACATTCTCATGTGGGCTGGGGGACTTCAGCCTTCCAGACACTGCCCTCAGAATCTGGAACAGAAACTTCAGACTTGCCCTGCGTGTCCATTGCTGATAATTACCAACTCAAACTGGAGTGGTGTTTAGCCTCCGCAAAACTTGTCCTTGTACTCATTCATTCAAGTCTCACAACACCTCAATTAGGTCACCAGGGCAGGATTTGTTATTCCCATTTTACAGACGAGAACACTAAGTCCTAGATAGGTGAATGGACTTGCCCAAGGAATACAGGCAGCAAAAGGCAAAAGGAGATAAGAACACAGCCTGCTTGCTCCGAGGCGAAGTGCTCTTTCCTTCCAGCTAGGCCTGCTCTTGAAAGTCATGCTCCTGGCATTGCGTGGATAACTGGGGCGTAAACCAGAACCAGAATCACACGGGGCAGCCGGGGGCACTGCTGAGGCTGTGCCTCTGCTGTTCTTGGCCAGGAGGCAGGGGCTCTGAATGGGTTCCTGAGGCAGCCTAGGGTCCTTTGTCTCTGGACTGCTTGCTTGCAAACCAAGGGACCAAGGTAAGCAAGACTGGGTCTTGTGGAAGAAAGACCCGGAGCTAGGGCTCTAGCAGTTTGGGAATCGGACAGAGTGACCAAGAGAGCTGGCGGGCATATCCTATGAGACATCATCCCTGGCCCCAAAGCCAACTGTTGGTGCCTGCGTTCCAAATAGCTAGAGATAAGCTGAGGCTGCGGCAAGAAACACCCCTCCCAGATAGGGGATGGGGTTGAAACTGCCCTTTACCCAACGCACGCCCTGAGACCGAGAAGCCCAGATAGAATGCAGCAGATGGAGGTGATGTCTGAAGCTCACTGTTGGGGACCCACAGCTGCAGCTGGCCTAGTGACGAGGACAGCATCAAGGAATGGATAAGGGTCCTCTCTTCCCACGCTGCTCCCGTGACAGCTCCTTACCAATGCCAATCACGACCAGCCCTGGCATTCAGGGAAGCTGGAGGGAGGGGCCACAGGGCAGCCAGGCTCAGGCCCCACCCCAGCAATGTTCTCCAGTTTCTGCAGACCCCTGGGGGAAGGAAGTCTAGTCTGTGTGTGAGTCTCAGTGTGGAGGAGTTGGCTACCCACACACCATGAGTGCAGGACCCAGGACCTGGGGAGTCCTCTGTGTTTTTGTTGGGGATGGAAGGCAGTGCTGGCTGCCTCTGTCCTGTGTGTGACCCTGCCCTCGAGGGGTCCTGTCCTGTCAGTCACGAGGGAGTCACAACCAAAGCTGCAGAGAGATGGTGGGGAAAGAGGCAGAGCAGCCCTGGGGCAGAGCATGGCAGACTGCTCGGTCTCCGGCTGGGTCTCTCCTAAGACACTGGAAGGCCAATGTCGTTTCCCCCTCTCACCCTCTCCCACTGCAGGCAGCCTCTCTGCTTCCCCAATGCCTTATGCCTGGGCACACTGCCACAGAATATGCAATATGTGTGGGCGACATGCCCCTGCGCCCACACCCCCACCCCGGGCAGCTCCTGGACTCCAAAGGCCATGGCTGCCACAGCCTCCCCTCAGCTCCTCCTGCCTATCTGTCTTCACACTGAGAATGGCGCCTAATAAATGCTATCCACAGAGACCAGGCTCAGGCTCAGCTTCTTCTGTCATCGTGTGCCCTTGCCTTTGGTCAACTCCCACACCTGCCTCCTGCTGGAGTCTACACACATTCCTAGCTGATTCACCGCAAACTGACTAGATTCTGTTTCAGGGGCTTTCAGGAGAAGCCTGGTGGGCAACACTGGCTTCCCATCTGGGATTTCCCAGAAGATCCACATTTTCTTAAAGTCATCTTGGGACAGACTATATGAACAATAACTTAAATCTCCTGGTCCTATTGTCCCCCTTGTACATGAGTAAATTGAGACCCAGAGAGGGCAAGTCACCTTCCCTAAGTCACACATTTGTGAGTGGCAAACCTAGGATAAGAACCAGAACTGAGGATTCCAGTCCAGTGATCCCCTTACTCACACAGCTTGCAGAGTCTGACTGGATGACAGTAATACCTTCCTGCCAGCCAGAGTGAGGACCTTCTCTGATTGACTCCAAAATGTCTCTTTCAAAGAAGGCACATCACAAGCACCTTTCCTCACAGTATGTTTTTCTCTGGGTCTAGAGGGATGCCTCGGACTTGGGACTGGACCCTAGAACTCAGGACAGACCCAGAAAGCAGACCAGTCCCTGAAATCAGCTAGCTAGTAGCTTCCAAACTTCCTTGAGGACACATTGTACCACGTTGAATGACATAAGTGACACATTTATACCACAACTCCATATCTTTCTAGCTACATACCTATTTACCTGTCTTTCATGAGTTAATACTTAATAACCCTGTTATATCCAATGACTCTTATACGTTCTATCCTATTTCACACTGTAAAATACTGAATCAATGTCTCTACCCACAAGTGGTTTGTTACCAACAGATTGAAATACACTAGAGAAATAAAAGGGGTGGGGGTAGGGACACTTTCTCCCAGTTCTCCTGCCTACCCACGTAGGTCAATTGAAAGATACAGAGAGGGGCCAACTTATGTGGGTCTAGTGTTCAAAGAAAGAAGTGGGCTGGGCATGGTGGCTCACTTCTACAATCCCAGCACTTTGGGAGGCCAAGGCAGGAAGATGACTTGAAGCCAGCCTAGGCAACAGAGTGAGACCTCATCTCTGCAAAAAATAAAATAAACCAGACATTGTGGCACATGCCTACAGTCCCAGGTACTCGGGTGGTGCCTACAGTCCCAGCTACTTGGGATAATTGCCTGAGCCCAGGAAGTCAAGGCTGAGGTGAGCTGTGATCTTGCCACTGCACAACAGCCTGGGAAATAAAGTGAGATCCCAACTCAAAAAAATAAAGAAAAATAAAGAAAGAAAAGAAAAGAACTAAGAAAGAAGTGTCAGCACCTGCACCGCCCCCCCTCCAGAGGCACAACACAACCAGCTTTCCAGGGTTGGTGTTCCTGGCTGCTCCTTACAGCTGCAGGCAGTATCCTCGTTGATCTGAAGCCCTTGGGGTTGCAGCACTGGGGCTTAGCTGCCATTACTCATCCACTCCTAAGGCCCCCTCTTCAATATCTAGGGCTTGCTAGAACAGCGAAATGCAACAACAGCAGACACAAGTTGTTTTTTGAGGTTGGCAGTGGCCAGTCCAAGGTTACTCTCATTTTCTTTAGCAGGGCTTGCAGAACATAAACATGCTGACACTTGCCCTCCTTTCTTCATTGCCTGGGGCAAAATCGCCACAGACAGGCCTTGAAGGAATGAATCCCTGAGTGGCTGCATTTGTACTATTAGTCTCCCCAGGGGTCGTCAGAAGGGAAGAGCAGCCATGAGCTGCACCCAGTCCCTGCCCACAACTCCTAAGCACTCAGAATTGCCCATGGTTCTAGCGTGGGCTCTTCTTTATCCAGATGATGCATCCCCACCCCCTCACTTCCACACAGCATCTGAAGCATCCTGCACTAAAAGATATATGTTATGTACAGCAAAACAAAAATAGAAAACCAACACGGCAGCATGGAGGTGGGGTATAAATATCTCTAGATCCCCACTGATTTGGTTACTCAGGGTGAGCATTAGATAGAGATAGAATTTTCCGGGGGCTGAGATAGAAAGAAAGATGCAATGACAACCCTTTCCAACACATGTCCCGTGGTATACTTTGTGGGAAAAGGGTTCCTTGGTCAAATAAACCGGGGAAAATGCTGTACGTGTCAGCCACTCGTGGAACTTCACAAGACAGCTTAGTAAAGGTTAGGAAAAGTCCTGCAGCAAAGATGCTGTTTACCTTTGCTTAACCCAGTGTTGCTAAAAAATTCATCCAAAACACCAGAACCTCCATTTGTGCGACTTCTGCTCATGCCCTACATGTCAGAGAGCATGTTTTGGAAAATGCTGATGTGTTAAAATCTCACTGATGAAGAGAGAAGGCGGATCCTTTGCCTCACCCTGCACTACGTTTTATTGGTGGCACAGCTGGGATTTGAACCCACCCAATGACTGCAAATCATGTGCTTTTACCCACTTCACAGTATACACGGTCCATGTCTTCAGCAAAGGCTTGGCAGTAGTTGCAGAGCTATTTGCATTGTGGTCATTTTCCTATTCAGAACTTTGGTGAGAGAGAAGACTGGAACCCAAAGATGTCATCCTTCAGAAATGACAGGTTCTGATGGAGCTAAGAACATCTCTTCTACCCCAGGCCCTCCCATTCCCACATGTAGGGCCATTTGGCTCTTTCTGCAGGCTTAGCATCGCCCCCACAAGCCCAATCATCTCCCCACAACTCATCTCAGGAAGCCAGAGGCAGGGGAGGGCTGCTTAGGGTCGGGGAAGGATTTATTTAGGATAGTCATATTGCCAGAAGAAAGAACAACTGCCCACATTGACTATACCAAGCTCCCTCCCCCAGGTTTGCCTCACTGTCTTCCCTGAGTAGCACGAGGCTTCTGCTCCCTCATAATCTCAAAACTGGGATCAGGTAAGAAGGCTGAGTGACCATTTCCCAGGTAGCCCCTTGAAAAGGGGCCTCAGACCCTGTGGCCTCGGACCCCTCCTCGTGCCCAGCCAGGCAGGATCCTTAATGCTGGGACAATAGTCTCCAGCACAGACATCACCTTCTGTCAAAGATTGCAAAGAAACACACACGCCCCACATACACCCCACACACCCTTTGAATCACTGGTCCAGCTTCTCTGTCTCAGAAAAAGGGATTTAGTTCAAGGTCATGAAACAACATAATGGTGTAGCCAGAATTAGTATCCACATATTCTAACTTTCCAACACACACACAGAAGTGGCCCAGCCATCTCTAACTCTGATTTTGGATGAAAGCTGCTAATCTCTGGGGTTGAGTCATTCTGGTGCTGGAAATTTACCACATCCACATCTGGACAAACATGGAGACTCACACTCCTGTGCCTGAGTCCCCCAGCTTCAGGGAGGGCCTTGTGGGCGGTACCAGCCCCTTAGGATAGGGGCAGTGATGGAATTGACCTCCACAATCCTCTCTGGCCATTGAAGTCCCCACAGGAATCTGCACTAGTGGTATTTTGCATTTATAAAGCTCTCTCACACCGTTCTCTCATTTGATCTTCGGAACAAAACTGATTTAAGTGAGGATTAACACCTTCCTTTTACAGATGACAAAGATCCTCCTCTTGCCCTGCCAGGAAAGGTCCCTGGGAGCAGGGACTGTTCCACATTTCCCTCTGTGTCTGCAGCACTGGGCAGAGCCCCAGGCATTTCCTTGGTGACTGATGTGTTAGGCCAGGGTTATAACCAGGCCCAATTACTCTGGACTGGCAGTGTTCCACTGTTCCCCAGACTCACAACTCTCTGTGCTAGTACCCATGGGTTGGGGGAGCCCCTGGGTGGACATGGTCCACAGAACCCATCTCCTGCCAAAGGAGACGGGAGTTAGGAATATTTTACCCACATCACTAAGTGCCTTGGAGAAACTGCCCAGAGCCCTAGACGTGGGATCAAAGGCAGCAAAATGTACAGCCAACTAACCCTGCCCTTCCACTGGAGGGGACAAAGGTTTCTAGGGGAAAGGTCATGCCTTTGACCCAGGCCAACTCCTCAAATCAACACTTTTTCACAGTTCTTGTTACCTGGAAGAAGGGACATGTGACCAGGTCATCCCTGAGCACAAACTGGACAGTGGGAGTGCAGACAGCCTCCGGTGACCCCTATCACTTCTTCCCAATGCTCTTTGCCCTCGTTCAAACAGGCACCGAGAGTGGAGTGGCAAGCTCGTTTCAAAAGTCGACATCCAACCATGTAAGAAGATGCTATCTGCCTCCTTTGCAGTTTCTAACATGATCCCTGGAAGCCTCCTGCTCCAACTTGGCTAGGTTTCTTCCCCAGGCTGACAACCCATTAGAGTGATCCTCCCTCCTCTCAGTTATCCAGGATGGAGAGAACTCAGGGCATCTCTGTTCTTGGCTGCAAAGTCTGGTGGCAAATTCCAGGGCAAGAGAAAATGTCAGTGCCTGTTATATACCTTTCAACCAAGTCTCTTGCACTATGACTGAGCATTGCTCCTTGTAATGTCCGTACAAGGCTGTGCCTTAGCACCACTGGGCAGTTCCAGGTTTTGACAATGCTTCAGGTGTTGGAGCCTGGTTCCAAATTAAATCTCTTCCTGCTCTTTCTCTCAGCCCCGCATCACCTGATTTGGTAGTCTAGCCTTTTGTGTCATTACTTAAGTCTTTGATGAAAAATATCAAAGAGAGCAGGACCAGACAAGGGATCCCTTATTTCAGGGTGATATTTATTCCGGCATGTTCTTCATGAACTGTCACTGGCTCCGGTTCTTACCACTTCCTTTTATCTGTGCTCTAAAATAGTCTATTTAATCAAAGCCAGCAGGTGGCTGAGCTCATCATATCAGCACACACTCTCTAGTCCCTGACTGTCAGTGACCTGGGCTGAGGATTTGAACTTGCTAAAGATAGCAGGTGTTTCCTCACCAGCTCAGCCTTCATGTTTCCCCTCCAGCCACCACTGCCTTATCATTGCTTATTCATGTAGCTATGCTCTGTCCAACCCATGTCCTATCCCTGGCTCCTTAGCTGGGCACAGTACTTCTCAGCCCCTTCCCAGATCAGACTTGTCTCCTCTCTCAGGCAACTAGCCTGTCCTTGTCGGGAGGAAGCAGGCGGGGCTCACCCTGGAGCACTCAGGATGGTCTCCAAAGGTTGAAATCTGTCACAGGAAACTCAATGGCCGGGGCCTCAGGTCATTTGGGACTGAGGTTCCTACAAGAAACAATATGAATGAAGTATATGCCGGAATGGTCTAGGAGAGTCACTGAATCCTCCTAACACCCCTGCAGAGATAGGCACAATTATTTCCATCTAGTGGTGAGGAAACCAGGGCTCAGGGCAGTCACCTTGCTTTTCCCAGATCTCCCAACCAGTGGGCAACAGAACCAGGTTTCAAGCCCTAGGCCATGTGACTCTACCTTCCATGCCCATGTGGCCACTGCACCCTCTGTCTCCTGGTACCACATTGTTTTCCTACCTTCTCAGGCTTTTCTCCAGCCCCAACCCTGGGCATTTGCGGACCCAGGATACTGCTTTATCAGCCTTTGGAAGACAAAGTAAGCCTGAGCCCATGTCTTCCTGACCCTCCCTCCCCAGAGAGAGCAGCAGGTTGGTGGGTTGACGTCAGGCTGTGGGGAAGCGACGGCAGTGTT
Organism: Carlito syrichta; assembly: GCF_000164805.1. Classification (NCBI taxonomy): domain Eukaryota; kingdom Metazoa; phylum Chordata; class Mammalia; order Primates; family Tarsiidae; genus Carlito; species Carlito syrichta. The sequence goes on along the minus strand of NW_007052065.1, from coordinate 93,871 downwards.
CCCGAGACCCAAGTGATTTGAGATTAATCTTCTAGATCTGGCGCCACAGACACGATAGGAATCTGCTGCCACCTGCCCCCTCCAGCCCCATCTTGGTGAACAGATGGGCAGACCCCTCTCTGGGGTCTAAGTAGGGCACTGCTAAGGTTGCTGGGAGGCAGGGAGGGAGGCCAGTCAGCTGTGGTGGTGGTGGGGGGGGCTGTGGGAGCGAGTAGGGGTAGGGACAGACTACCCTGGTCCGCCAAGGGTGAGTGGGATCAGGGGCCGGCTCTCTGCTACCAATGGTAGGGGGTGCTTGAGCAGAACCTCAACCAAGAAGTCAGGGGATTTATGCACAGAACCAGGCAGTCATTCAGACAATATTTCAGGTCCTTCAAACTCCAGACTTCATGGCCTAAGCCTACCAGAGCTGATGAGCCACAGAGATTTAATGCTTAGCTTCCAGAGTGAGGCTTGGGCAGTGCAGTGCCCAGAGCACCCATGTCCTAACCAGGTCCGGTGTCCACCCTCACTGGCACAGAAACACAGAGGGCTGGGGTGGGCTGCAAGGTACGACAATAATGCAAACACAAAGGTAACCTGCTGTCAGAGCCAGGGGACCCTTAAGAACTGCGAACTTAACACTTGTTTCAGAAAAGAACAGTGAAGCTTGGGCGGTTTGAGAGTGGTTGGGGACATGCATGTAGTAAGCGGATGACAGAGTCAAGACCTCCAGGCTTCTTGCATAGTGCTCTTCCACGTTCACACCAGCTGCAGGGCTTTGTCTATAACAAACCCAAACTAGAAACAACCCACCTGTCCACCAAAATGAAATGGATCAACCGAGTATATGCATGCCAAAGAATACTACTCAGCCCTACAAAGGAAGGAAGTTTTGACACACATACCACCACAACAACGCGGATGAGGCTTGAAATCAGCATCCCGAGGGAAAGAAGTTGGACAGAAAAGAGCATATCCTGTATGATTCCATGTATATAAAGCTCTAGAAAACATCAGCTAATCTAGAGAGACAGGAAGCAGATCAATGGTTGCCCTTGGTGGAGGGGGGCAGCGGTTGCTGGGCAGCAGGAAGTTAAAAAGGGGAACAAGGGAAGGTTTGGGGAGATGGAGACATTCACTCTCTTGAAGGTTTCGTGGAGTGGTTTCACAGGTGTATACATATGGAAAATTCTACATTTTAAATTTGGATTATATGTTCATTTTACCTCAGAAAAACAGTTTATAAACCAAGCTGCAGAGGCCTTACATACAGCCCACCAGGTGAGCTAAGCACCGCCACCCACACCTGTTTTTGTCCTGGTGGCCAGGGTGGGGTGGGGACACAAGTCCCCCACGCCTGTTTATCAGAGGATCACCTGGAGACCACCAGTGCCTCTGGCCAACTTCTGCCCACCCCAACCCAGGCTGGCTGTCATCATGGGTGTCACCAGCATCCCCTGACACCAGATACATATCATGGTATATGGACGTAACAACCATGAGGCTCCCATGGGGTGTTGCTGGCACAAGCCAGATATCAAGCAACAGTCAACAGGGCAGAAGGTCTCCTAAATGTTGTGCTTCTGCCTAGTGAAACAGGGTCTTCCAGACCCTACCAGGTTGGGGGTAAATGGAAAGTTCCCAGAATCTTTGTTTCCTTCTGTCTTAAAATCATCCTCCTGGCTTCTTCTAGGCTCCTCAAGGAGTTGCACACTATCCGAGCCACTAAAGAGTGGCCACCATTTACATCCTTGGCTCCTGGCCTGGCGCCTGCACCAGGGTGAGGACAAGGTGCCACAAGGCCAGTCATCATGCCACCCGCTGGTTGGGGCTGGAACTGCTCGAGGTGGGGGTGGGGGTGGGGGAAA